>NW_015624837.1:441751-446234 GCF_001515625.1 Sinocyclocheilus rhinocerous
TTTTTTTTTTTTACCAGAAGATGGAGAAATTAAACTGTAATAAAAAAATATATATAATGTCAAAAAAAATAAATATATAAAAATATTGCATTGAGAACATAGATGAATTTTCATTTTATGCCGACTTTTTTTTTCATTTGTTTATTTTTCCTTTTTTTTTTTTTTATTCATGTTTTACAGGCTGTATTTATACTGTATATAATTCAATTTATCTAAAGCTAAACCCATGTTTGTTTACATTTTATGTTAATAAATTTGGTGAATTTCTATAGGCAGGTTTATCTGTTGTTCCAACCCAATCCCAAACTGCAACCGTAACTATTTCATGAATTTTGTGTGAATCTTTAAAATTGGATTCATATGATATTTGGCTGCCAAATGTGTGATATTTTGAAAAAAGTAAGCATGGAGGTCCACTCCTAAACTACACTCCTAAAGAGCAGATTTTACAAATACATAAGAACGCAGAATGCAAAATAGTTACAATTGTCCATTCTCCATGTGATCTAGAGAACTTGATACATTTTCCCTGTCTTCATATGTCTTTGTTTCAGGAGATTATGCAGTTTGGTTATGGTTGGATAGTGAATGCACTGAAGGAGGAAGTGTTGAAATCCATAATTGCGGATTTGAGTACACTAGCTCCAAGACCTGAAGAACATGTGAACCTCCCTGAAGAGTCCCCTCTGATCCTTCCATTACAGGCCTGAGGCTCAGCAGAAGTGCTCTAACTTATTTACAGTGCACTCAAGATTGTTTCTTTTTGGGAGAGTTTGAGTGAGACTCGAGGGTTTCAACCAAATACTGTATATGTTTGTTCCCCTTTGGGTCTTTATTATCAGGTTGAGTTCTGGTTCTTATAGTCTCCACACAGCAGCATGTTTCCCAGAGCCTGTAAATGGCTGATCAAAACACACCACTCCACACTACTCACTACACACTACTCTGGTCTGGAACGTTCAGTACTGTTCGACTGCAGTCTTGGAATGTGGCAAGTGGCCGATCAAATTAGAGGACCAGAACTAACTGTTATAGAAAACTATGAAGGCACTGCATTACACTGCCCTGCGTCATATTTATCGAAAGAAATGCAATACTTGCTTCTTAATTTTTGCTAATTCCAATAATAGTCTCGCGTCATACTTTCTCACAAAATATGATGTGCATTTGTATATTAAAGAATTCTTGTATTATGCCTTAATCAGCAGAAAAACTCATACAAAAACATGATTCCTGTCAGCCAGGTTACAACTGTTTGTTCAATTCTCAGCCGATTTATACATATATGAATGATTCTGAAAATTATTTTATGAGTATTTCAATATTATAATTATGGCCAGTGATAGAAAAAAAGGCAAGCATGACCCAGATGTTTTCTGCGAGATCAGTGGGTGTTTTACTACATCTAAACAGTAACAGAAAATTACAGATTTTGTGGAAGAAAAAGCATATTTGTTTATAAACTTGTTTAAATTTCTTTGACATAAAATTTAGTATTTGAACATATATTTCCACTCCTTTGCAGATTATAAGTTAAATTATACATTTTGAATATTTATTTTTTGTCATTAAAACCTAAACTTTTGACATTTTACTGCTTTTATTTTGATAAGTGCATTAAAGCTGATGTGATGGAAATTTATGAGCTCAGCATAATTAAATTAGGTAATATAGGCCTTTTTTGCAAATAAGCAGAGTTTTATTAAAGATGCAGAGCTTTATCTTTCAAAATAAATACAGTTCTGCTTAAGCTCTGTGCTTTTCTGCAGTGCGGCCCTGCTATTGTTACAGCCATGTGATTAATCACTTTAATCATATTTTCTTAGCTACATGTCTAAGTTCTAAGTGTCTGCTCAAAGTTAATGCAACTACTACTATTAAATGAGAAAGGCCCGACTGCATGCCGCAATCATACAGAACAATGTCCAGAGATATATATCCTCACAGCAGATTGTGTGAGTGTGTGTTTGAGTGTGCATGTTCAGTGGAGTGGCTCTGCTCACATCATTCCTCTGTGGACCGGCAGTTTGTCAGCGGCATGGTAACGGGGTCATGCTCTGAAAATGGGCATCGATTGGATGAGCTCTGTGGTCACGCTACGCTGAGTGTCAAACACACATTCACACATACACAAAACACACAGCAGTAGGCATACAACAAACATAAACTCGAACAGCACAGAAATAAAAAAAAGAGATATTTGCCAGTGTATTTGGATATTTGAACTTTTGTGCTAACGAACATCACAGTATGTGTGTATCAGTGTGGCTCCCTGGTACCTTGTAAACAAGACTCTGTGCCCTGGTGGAGTGATAACGGCTTATGCACCCCAGTGTTAGGGAAGCAATTTTGAAACTAGCTTGTTGAAATACAAGCTACTAATAATTTGGCTAGCATCAAGCAACTCTTCTGATAGTTATCTACACTGCAAACTGTAAATATCAATATGAAATATAAATAACTATATTGAAGCAATTGGGTTTATTTATTTCACTGTGGAAAATAAAGGTTACTTTTTTTCTTTCTTTTTTTTTAGTGATGCCAGAGATGAACCTTTTTGGGGTCCCCAAAGAACTTTTCAGTAAGCAGTTCTTAAAAGATTAATTTGGTTAGAGTGTGTATCGATCTGCACTTTCAATTCTAAATGGTAATAGTAGACCATCCGGGTATCTTTGGCATACTTATTTTAACATACGATTTTGGACACACTAACTCTGTTTTCAAATACTATTTAGGAGGGATAGTATATAAGTTGGGAAGAACATTTTAACAAACTTTTTTCCAATCTAAAGAACATTTTGTGAAATAGACATGTTCCACTGATGTTAAAAGTTCATGTTAAAGGTATACAAGTGTAGGGTGAACACAATAGAAATAGGCCATTCTTTATAAATAATAAATAAACAAAAATATAATAAATAAAAAGATTAATTGAAGGGACATACAACTTATTTTTCTCATTTGCAACATTATATATATATTTTTTTTTAATTTATTTATGAATGCATTTTTTTGAAAAAATAAAGTTTTCACAGATTTTTTTAAAGATCAGAGTAATCAACATTTTTAAATCAATGCAAAATAATTTACACTAGAAAATATAACCATCATTTATACAGCTATTGAACAGCAGTATTTGAACAGTGATGAACAGCAGTATTTAATCAATATGCATATAATATTATTTAAAAAATAATAAATTCTATTAAAAAATATATTTAAAAAATAATATAAATTCATAGTAAAAAAAATGGTTGCACTTTATTTTAAGGTGCCCTTGCTACAGTGTAATTATACATTTATTATGGAAAGTTACTGTGGATTATGGACTCGTATTTTGGCTAAAAGCTATTTAAATTTAAAATGTCATAATAATGGATTTGTTTCTTACAAACACACAGATTTTCACTTCAAAAGATGTTAACTGGTTGACTGGAGTCATGTGGATTACTTGTGATTACTGTGATGTTTTTATCAGATGTTTGAACTCTCATTCTGACGGCACCCATTCACTGCAGAGGATCCATTTAAATAATAAATATTGCAGTATTATATTGCAACAAAAAGGTCAAGTGGGCATCTACACAGTTAAATGAATCGCCTAAATGATTCACTAAACTGAACAGAACTTCTCAGTGCAGAAGAGATATTTTAGTTTCTTACATGTTGCTTTCTCACTTAACAGCTGTGTGTG
Source organism: Sinocyclocheilus rhinocerous (assembly GCF_001515625.1). NCBI lineage: Eukaryota > Metazoa > Chordata > Actinopteri > Cypriniformes > Cyprinidae > Sinocyclocheilus > Sinocyclocheilus rhinocerous. The sequence goes on from NW_015624837.1 coordinate 445,446, forward strand.
AAATGGCAATGTTACAAAAATACCTTTGGAAAAAGTTTGGGAAAAGCTACTCTGTTTTGATAACAGCAGAGCTACTGTCACTAGTGTTGTCACGGTACCAAGTTTTCAGTATTCGGTACCAATACCAGTGAAAATCCACGGTTCTCGGTACCAATTTCGGTACCAAAGCAAAACTCAAAAACATGCTAATTAAAAAATTTGACTATACTTTCATTTAATCCAAACTGTGTACATATTTATTTTTAAAGGGCTTTTGAAAACCCAGAGTTATTGAGCCAAGAATAACAACTAAGTTAGCTAAAAAAAAAAAAGCCCAGAACTGCTTTTCATAAACAATGTTAACCATTTGTACATTCTCTAACGCGCATATTTTAGCCTCTGGTGTGTAAAAATAGTAAATATCATCATGTTCTCTTGTTTGTTTGTTTTTTACTCTAATAAAAGTTATAGGAGCATTAAATAGTTAATAAAGAAACTTAATTCTAATGCTCATTATATTAGCATTAGCCGCGCTTATGCTAACGATTAACTACTCTAATAACAGCGATGTTCATTTCAATCCGACATTCAAATTAAAATATTGAATAATATTCATAACAGAAGCAGTGTTTCCCACAGACTTGCACTCTATTTGTAGCTGCATATACAGTGGGTACGGAAAGTATTCAGACCCCCTTAAATTTTTCACTCTTTGTTATATTGCAGCCATTTGCTAAAATCATTTAAGTTAATTTTTTTTCCTCATTAATGTACACACAGCACCCCATATTGACAGAAAAACACAGAATT
>NW_015624837.1:447739-479279 GCF_001515625.1 Sinocyclocheilus rhinocerous
GTGTAAAAATAGTAAATATCATCATGTCCTCCTGTTTTTTTTTTACTCTAATAAAAGTTATAGGAGCATTAAATAGTTAATAAAGAAACTTAATTCTAATGCTCATTATATTAGCGTTAGCAGCACTTATGCTAACGATTAACTAGGCTACTCTAATAACAGCATTCATTTCAATCCGACATTCAAATTAAAGGAGGTTTCCCCAGTAACGGCTATACACAAAGCAGCACTCAGCTCACAAACGCTGCTCAGACATTACATGCAAGATGAAATGAAAATGGCATCCATAATTTTTGAAGACAGTCAGTTTCCTTCAGAAATACAGTGATATAAAAACACCCGCACCGGGTTTCGACTTTGACATGTGCAGTGCTCGTGTTTATTCAACGAAGTCAAAGTTTTGTGGCGGGCCGCCACAAATAAATCAATGTATGGGAAACACTGAAAATATTCAAAATTTAAATGAAACTTACCTGCTTGAACTCTTTCATTTGATCTGGGTGTCTTTAAAGTGTTTTGTTAGTTTGGTGTGTTTCCTCCTTTTGATGTCGCCACGTCTCAGTGCTTTTATGAAGAGAGCGCATCTGCGCACCTTTCGGATAGCGCATCAAGAACCGGGTTGACCGGGTACTCGGTACCACCGGTACTTAAAAAAAACCTGGTACCATAACGTTTTCATTTTTTTAGTACCGACTTGGTACCGAAGTACCGGGTCTTTTGACAACACTAACTGTCACAATACTGAAAAATTTAGTTAAAGGGTTAGTTCACCCAAAAATGAAAATGATCCTGTGTTTTACTCACCCTCAAAGCATCCGTGTATGTGACTTTCTTCTTTCAGATGAATTTAATATAACTCCAATCGGAGTTATATTAAAAATTGTCCTGGCCCCTCCAAGCCTTGGGGGTAAGCGGGTGTTTGTTGTCAACTGGAAGCCGTGCAAGTGGATGACGTAGAACGTGGGTGTTGTGTGATTAGTGACGAGCTTATGTAAAAAGCTGCTTTTTACAAACCCAATGCAAATGCTTTCTTGAAAGTATAATATATTAAATGCAATCAAAATAATGAAATACTATTAAATATGAAGTGTCTGTATAATGTGTTTTTAAAATAATTATTATTAATTTGCAGGGTTTGTTTTGTTTGTTTTATGGAGAGCTTAAACAGACCAGTAAGAGACTACAACTCATCCTTTTAATTACACAAATGTCTCGTTTAAAATGTCTACAAATTGATAAAACTGATCCGAGATTCAGAGACGATCAATGGTTCGCCGCTGGGAGGCGAGCTCAATGAACTCGCATGATTCACGGATTCACAGAGATTGCCCCCCAAAGGCAAACTATTGAAATTTTGAAACGAAACAAATGGTTCGCAAAGGTTTCGAAGCTTCATGAAGCAGTGTTTCAAAAGCGGCTATCACTACTGTTAACAACAAACACCCACTTACCCCCCATTGAAAGACTTGGAGGGGCCAGGACCATTTTTAATATAACTCCGATTGGATTCGTCTGAAAGAAGAAAGTCACACACCTAGGATGCTTTGAGGGTGAGGATTTTTGGGTGAACTAACCCTTTAAGTTAGGAAGCATTGCTACTTTTAGCTGTTCTCCCAACACTGTTATGCACATGCAGACTGCAGTAAGGGAAATCAGGGAAAATGACCTGGTACACAGAACACAGACTGTTTAAGGACATGTCAGTGTCCATCACTCACATACACTAGCCAGAAGCCATATAACAGCAGATGAGACACATACATGCAGAGACAGAACAAGACAGAGAGACAGACAGGCAGATGCAGACCAGAAGTGAGGATTGGAGGGTGGAGGGGTGAAGAAAGTTACTAAGATAAGTTGCCTTACTACAATGACAGGTTACATTTCTGTCCAATGAAATCCAAAGGTGGGGTTGCAAGGTCGCTGTAGGCAATACATGGCTCCTTAATTAAAAGTTGCCACTGTGTGTGTTCAGTGAGTGTGTGTGTGTAGTTTGAAAGGGTTTGCAAGGCTTTCTAATTAGCCTAGGCCAGATAAAAGCCAAAATACCTGCTCCCAGTGACATTCAGACTCTCTCTCGGTCTCTCTCTTGTTATCTCTCTCTTGGTCTCTCTCTCTATTCCTCTTTGAATGTGTCAGTGTAATTACGGTTCCTGTGATCTGTCTGACAGCTGTTTAATGTCAGGGAATCAAGAAGGGAAAGGTCATCCTCTTTGTAATGTGTGTGTGTGTATGTTTGTGTGCGCACATGTTAGTGTGTCTCTCTCTCATTAAGCACTGAAATCCTCCTTCTATTGCCTGATACCTTTTGCACTTGTCATTGTACATAAATTTGGATCACATTTGAGGATGGGATTGTCTAGGAAACAAGATAACAAGGAAAGATGGATTCTTCTGCCCCCTAATTATTAGACACTTGACACAGCGATGTGAAGAGGTTCACTTACCAACTGATCCCCGTCATGTTTCCAACCCCAGTATTGTGCTATTAGGGCAAGGTTTCGCTAACTTTTTTGAATCAGGTACCCCTTTCATTACCCCCCGCACACTCAACGCAAATAATAATCTAAATTTCTGTCTTTGCAATCCTGCATACTCAACTAAGGGAATAAAAAATTAATGTCTTTATTTATATATAACTATTTATTTTATATATTCATTTTTGCAGCATATATATAAAACATTGCAAATAACAATGAAATTAGTTTTTCCACATTTTCTATCTTTGCAATCCTGCATACTCAACTAGCGTTATGTAATTAAATAAATACATATACAATATCTTTATAGAATTATTCATTTATTTTGTATATTAGAATTTACAGCAAATAAATACACTCCAATAAACCATTGCAAATAGCAATCAAATTGGTCTTTCCATTTCTATCTTTGCAATCCTGCATAATCAACAGTGGTTAAATAATTAAATAAATGCATGCTGTACATATACGTACAGTATGTTATATTGTTTTATATTTGTAGTCAGCATTGTTACTGCTAATATGATTCTACTAATGGTTGTCTAATGTAGTACACAATCTTTCACTTTTTCTGATTTTTTAAACTCTGATTTGTTTTTTTTTCTAATGTTCATGAGGACCAGGACAAAGATTTTAGAGGCGAGCCCTTCTTCAGGCCTAATGAGTATATTGTACCATGAAGAACCTTAATAGGGCCCCTTTAACACAGGGCTCCAGACAGCATTCCTATTTGTTCCATAGAGATACAGTTTTTGAGATTCATTACAACCAGCAGCTTTTATTAATAAGCAAATGGCACTAAACTGACATTTTGGTCACATTTTGGACCAATTAATTTCCATTGCCAAATTTTTTAAACCTTGCCGCCCATAAATGTATGGTAAAAACTCTTGGCCTAAATGTAATGATGTTATCTTTTTATTTCTTTTTTTTTTTATGTCAGGCAGTGTGTGTTCGCATGAATGTCTGTTGGATGTGGTGCATGCTTTTCCTATTTCATTCCCCAGAGGGCAGTGTGACACTTGTGAGGACTAGAGATTTTTCTGGGCACCATGTCAGTGTGTTTGTGTGTGTTTCAGAGAGAGAGATAAAGAAAGAAAGAGGCTTTTTCCACTGCCTCATTTCACCATATGTCTAATTAAATGACTGATTTCTCTGGAGTATAGTTTACACTGTAAAACCATCATACACCTATAACACTTGAGTCACACCCTTTTCATATTTATGACCATGTTTATGCTGTTTACAGACTGTGTATGCATGTGTGTGTGTGTGTGTGTGTGTGTGTGTGCGTGCGTGCGTGTATGTGCGTGTGTGCATGTGGTTATGTGTGGCAGACAGATCTTGCTGTATCAGGAGGCTAATTAAAGCTGTTGTCCTGCCCTGCTCAAGAAAGAAGAAGGTGAAGGAAAGGTTCTTCACAGCGGTGAATTTTTACTGAATCGATACAAAGACCTTTCAGCACTGGGACCCTCAAACTGGAGTTGAGCTTATCTACAGCCTAATATAAAACAGGACAGCTGTGGTCCCATAAAATCTACTGAAAGGGTTAGATTACCCCAAAATTTTACTTTTGACATCATTTACTCACCCTTCTGTATTTCCAAACCTGTATGACTTTTTTTTCTGTGGAACACAAAAGGAGATATGCTGAACAATGTCCATGCTGCTCTTTTCCATAAAATATAGGTATACGGCAGAATTTGCTGTGCTTGTTACTGTATCCCACATTACATTCAGTTTGCACTTAAGTATATTTTTTAAGTATATTATTTCTGTAATAAATATTCTGTTTTAAAAATATGCTAAAGTGTACTTCTTTTTTACAAGGGGTATACAGTATGTTAGTGTACACTAGTATTCCATATTGTATACACCTGTAGACAATTACTACATTTTCCTATAGTGTTTCCCTAGATGTAGCACTGAGCACAGCACTGCACAACTATCAGTGCAGCTGAAGCTACTTTGAAAATGTAGAATGCAAGGCTACAAGCAAACTTAGACGACTAGACAGTTTTCATTGTGGTTTATGAAGCTGCTAATCAGAAACAGCTAACTACTGAAGCAACTCAACAGGGCGATGCTTCTTATGCATGATATGGTTAGATTGAGATTCCCAAAGCTACTTGAGAGCAGGGATATTCTCTGAGAGTGCTCTTGATACACTTGTTCAGCTGTGCCTCTGCTCGCTCCATGTACTTTGTGCACTCACTCGGTTGTTGGCTGTGCACTCAACAGCACCTCTACACACTGAACTGATGCCATATTGTATAATGTGCATGCCATAAAAACAGAGATGTAGGTTTTTTTCATGTTATGCCAACGCTTGCTGGAAAAAGACTGTTACGCTCTTGTACTGTATAACTAACCACCATAACTGTTTTACTATTCTACCACATTTTGGATTCTGTCTAAACTTTTTACTATGAAAGTCCATAAGTCAAACTTGATTTAGGCCTGGGCTAAAAGTAAATGATGCATTATATCCAACAATATTATATTAAAATGTATATTTTTAACACATTCACTTATAATATCTACTAGGGATCTCAGGGATTGGGATCAGGGCTGATTAAGCATTTTTTTAACTGATTGGTATCGGCTCTCCTAAATCCGATCCTTATTTAATGTCAGCTGTCATGCTGGTGTCATGCAGTAGGTGGTGGTATGCACCTTCAAGTAGGTTTGCCAGTCGCCATTAAAAGGAAAAGAAGATGCTCAAATGCTCAAAAGTGATGGGAAGTTCGGATCATTTTACCGACTCGGACCTTTGAGTCTCGTTCAGCAAAATGAACGAATCTTTTTTCGAGTCATTTCGTTCATTTTAGCAAAATACAATTAAAATGTTACGTGTTACTTCCCTAACACGTCTACTAACGCAAACGTTGATAAGAACGACCCAACACTAGCTCAAATGTGCGTGACGAGTGAGAAACAATGAGGTCTGTGCAAGCGCATTAGGCTAGCCACACACTTGAAGATTTTAAGGCCTATTTTAAGCTCGATTTGCACCCCCGAACGATGGTGGGGCATGGCCCGATTTGAGGCTTGTCGCAAACAATCCTCTATTGTGCGGTGTCATTACGATTATTTAGCTGCTCCCGATCAAGACGAGTGTCATGTTTTATATTTACGACTCTTGATCAGGCTGCCTCTGACGTGATACCCGCGATAGCCAATAGCTGCGTCCCAAATGACGCACTATGCACTATGCACTTATACACTTTGTACATATGCACTATGTATTCAACCATGTAGAGTATGAATTATATAAGGTTATTTTGTCATTCATAATTGGAGTCTGATAGCCCCTCCCCCTTCGCTATGTAATTAAAGCTGCGACAGTTGAGTGCATGAAGTGTCCAACATTCCACACTTAGTTTTTTTGGATTATTTAAGTGCATCATCCGGGTATTTAAAGTGTACTTTTTCTTTTTGGAATTTTCAGTGTGAACACGCTACTCGCACTATTTATTCTACAAGACGTCATAGAATAGTGCATAAGAACACGATTTGGGATGAGAGTGAACAAGTGTCACCTACCAGTTGTTGCTTGCTTCGGTTGAAACTGTCTTCATGTCTGTGGTCTCGCATGATTTTAAAATCAGTTAAGTTTTGAAAATCGTCTAGTGTGTCCCAGGCCTAACACACGTTCGAGCTTCCGAATCACTCTTAAGTCATTTATTTACTGTTTACTTTTATCTGCCATCAGACTATCTCAGACGTCGTTGTCATAACGCGTTTCTATGGCTTGCGTCTTGCTTCAGACTTGACTGACAGACTGGCATTCTGGCATTCGTGAGCTTCATGCTTTCTAACCTTGTGCCCACTTTTTTTTCTTATTGTATACAAGGAGTTTATATCTGTAGTCCCAGTTTGTTTCCAATGTCTACCATTGTAACATGTTTACATCTACCAATGTCTCTCTATATATATACATAACTACTGTAGTAATTATCTTTTTTTATTATTTATATATTATGTATAATAATTCATATATTATTTTTTTACATTTGAGCCCAACTCCCTGAGAAACTCTCTGCACATCTGTGTATAAATTGGATTGAATTTAATAACTTCATAACCTTAGTGTACTTGAAGTGTGCACCAAGCACTAGGAAAATACAGGTATCGGATCCGGACTCATTATCAGCAGATATTCAATATTCAATGACTCGACTCGGATCGGATCGGAGGGACAAAAATCCTGATCAGGACATCCTTATTATCTACACTATGTGTTTAAAGAAGTCTCTTATGCTCACCAAGCCTGCATTTATTCAAAATACAGTAAAAACAGTAATACTGTGAAAATTATTACAATTTAAAATGTTTTCTATTTTAATATATTTTTTAATGGTATTTATTCCTGTGATAATAACGTAAATGTAGTTCCCGTAACTTTAAAATATGTGTCAATGCAGAAACAGACTTAATCCTACTTTGGAAAATATTCACTAAAATGAAAATTGAGTGACAACTCTTTCTCCGTCATACACCCAAATGCACATAGAACACCTACAAATTGCACATGTCCCAATTTATTTTGTGCCAGCTTATCTAAATGAAGAACGTGAAGATGAAATGCAAGATTAACCTTACTGGGAGCCAGACTTTATAAGTTTTTTTATTGTATTGATAGTTAAATATGCATAAATCAGAAAGACGTCTAGCTGTACTTTAACTCTTTCGCACGTCAATCTGGTGGCTCAGCAGCGGAAATCGCAGCAGGTTTGTGCCTATCCCAAGGGCTTATCGATAAACCTGCATGCTCATTAAATCGGGAGTGAGAGTCGTCTTCACCAGCAGCGCTGCACAAGCCACTGTCTCCTAGCAAGTGGGGCCACCGAGGTAATTAGGTTGCTAAATTAAAGAAGAGCATGTCTGCGACTGCTATTTTCCAGTCCCTGTGATAGGCTGATAACTTCATATCTCAAAGCATACTACACCAACAGAACAGAAACTTTAAATCCCATCAGACAGCAAACTCAGATGTGAATGTACACTGAACAAAATTATAAACGCAACACTTTTGTTTTTGCCCCCATTTGTCATGAGCTGAACTCAAAGATCTAAGACTTTTTCTATGTACACAAAAGGCCTATTTTTCTCAAATATTGTTCACAAATCTGTGTTAGTGAACACTTCTCATTTGCCGAGATAATCCATCCACCTCACAGGTGTGGCATACCAAGATGCTGATTAGACACTGTATTTTGGTTAACATCCACATATGACGTTTAATCTGGAGTATTTATATACACAATAAAAGAACCCTTTTTCTTCTGTAGTATATAGTATGTCTTCTGACAAGTTGTAATAGTGCAGGAACACAACTATCTACTCAGAATCCCTTTCCACGTAACATTCGTATAAAATTTAGACTGACAACTGAGAACCAAAAATGTGCATTCTTTTAATAAAACTTTCTCGATTCCCTGTCCTTTGCTCTACATTGTTGCAAAGAAACGTGCAAGAAGCAGAAACGAAGGCTGAATTTGAAATAGCATGCTGGTCTCAGTCTCACTATTTCTGCCATGTATAAACACACTGGTTTAAAAACCTCAGGAAGTAGATTATGGAGTGCAGTTTTGTTTGTTTTTTTACTTGTGTTGATGTACAGTATCTCCTAATGAAATAGGAAGTTTGGGCAAAGCATTCAAACTTGTTCCTTTTAAACAGCCAGTAACAGTTTTAACACAACTGCAAATAATAATTTGCTAGTTAAAACACAACTTGCTTGTCAGTTGCAGGAGATTGGGGCGGGGCATTCCCATTCTATAGAGCATTTGATTGATTTTTTTTAATGCCTCAATAGATATTGCTAAAATGAGATCTTATGTTCCCTTATGTTTTTATAATTTAATTAAATCCAGTTATGTTTTTAGGCACAAAACAATTCAGATGCTTCTTTTACTATGTGACATCTGGCAATTAAAGTCAGTACTGCACCATGCATGCAAACGTTATGTAGTTTAATGGTACATCCATTTGTGGGAGGAAAAAGGTGTGACATGAAATATCATCCAGTGATCATTCAGAGAAGTCGCATGGCTATATCAATTTCAGTTATAGGAAATATAAAAAGTACACGTCGAAAATGCACATTACGTTAGCGGCATTCAAGGGATGAACAGTTCAATAGAACTGGGACTTTTCACTGTTTGTGTCATACCGCTTGTCAATGTTTGCATGTTCCAGACAGTAGCGTGGATTTTCAGTGACTCTTTCTACAGGTTACAAGTGACAGTCTCTATGAGTTGTTAAATCATTCATTCAACAGATTCATTAAAACAAAATGATTCATACAGGAATGACACAAGTGAGTCATTGAATTATTTACTCTACTGATTCACAAACAGTAATTCATTCAGGAACAAAACTGTCTGGGTCATTCAGGTCAACGTTCCTTCTATCAAGGAACATTTCAGGAACGAGTGTTGATTCTAATGGTGCTTGAAAGGATATTCCGTTTAGCAAAAATACTGTTTAAAATGTAAGTTACTCAAAATCAACTTTGCATGTCCTAGACAGTGGTGGGGAATTTTAGTGACTCTTTCTACAGGTTACAGGTGACTGTCTTTATGAGTTGTTAAATCGTTCACTTGACCGCTAGAATACAATGATTCACACAGGAATGACTCACTGAATCATTCACTCCATTGATTCAAAAACACAAATTCATTCAGGAATGAAACTGACTGGATCATTGAAAGATTTCAGGAATGTGTGTTAATTCTAATGTTGCTCTTTGGATCTTTTTATTTTTGTAGCGAAAATATTGTATTTAAAATGTAAGTACCTTGATATTAATGTCTTGTTTGCACTTTCCAGACAATGATGGGAATTTTTTGTGATCCTTTCTAAAGGTTACAAGTGACTGTCTTCATGAGTCATTACATCATTCACTCCAACAACCAATATGTGGAAACACAATGATTCATTCAGGAACAACACAAGCGAGCCATTGAATCATTCACTCCACTGTTTCAAAAACATTAATTTATTCAAGAGCGAAACTGTCTGGGTCATTGAAACATTTCAGAAACGTGTGTTGCTTGTAATGCTGCTCATTTGCATCGTCCATTGGTGTAGCAAAAATAATTTCTTTAAAATGTTATTTACTCGATATTAAACATTGATTGCTGTATATGTGTGTGTATGTATATTGTAACCTCTTTTTCTATAGCGCTCACACACACACCCAAACTCAAACGTCCTGGCTGCTCTATTGCTTCCCTGGAGCAGTGGAAGTCTGTTGCTATGGTTACTTATGGGGAGTAGAACTAAATTGCTAAATGAGTATTGAGTGGATCAAGTGTATGTCCTGGGTATCTGATTTATATTTTCTCCTGCACCGTAATCTCTCTTGCTCTTTCTCTGCCTGTCTGTCCATCTGACGGTCAGTGTCTCTCTGTTGACACTAACCCATCTGGGGCTTGTTTGGTGAAGATGTAAAGTCGCTGATGCACTACAGTCCTTTCTGCCTCTGCTGTCTGGTGTTTGGGTAAAAGGATATCTGCATTCCTGCCAGAACTAGTGGAGGTTTCACAAATGCTATTGATCCACATTTTTTTTTTTTCTTTCTCTGAAAGAAACTTTCTTTCTCTGTCTCTCTCGCTCTCTGAGATGAGTGCTCAGGGATGGCCCCTCCAACACCAAATGTCAGGTGTTAACTAGCCAAGTATGAAGAGGAGAGTGAGCCAAGCTTTCTGGGATTTAACTCTGTTTCCCCTATTATAACCGCCTCATACTGACAGGAGCGAAACACACACACACACTCGCACGTGCACACTCACATAATCACAAAGAACAAAAGCTTTTGCTCACATTCAAAATGTCACCAAAGCATTTCTCTTCCAGGAGACATAGCAGTAGTTTCTGGCTGAAAGGGAGTGTGAGGACTGATTGGGACTTTAAAGGTTAGTTCTTTGTTCACATGCTTTTGCCAGACTGGAAGACCGGGATATTGAATTGCGCTTTGTGAATGTGTTTTGCTGAGACATCTTTCTTATTTGTCTCTGTTTTCAAAAGCATTGTGCCTCAGCCTGTGAAACACAGCTTGCATTTTCAATCCTGTTTAAACATACTTTTATAAAGGGAGGCCTGGGCAGGTTGTCACACTCCAGTAAACGTTTCTCATTGTCAAAGTCCAATTTTGTACAGACATATACTTCAAAGGCTACCAAAAGCTTTTGAACATGTCCACCATTACTGAATAGGGAAAAGATGCAATTCAACTTTTTTGACAACATGCTCCAGCTTGTAACAATGGGAACCTGTCATTACATTGGATGTTATAAGATATTATAGGCTATTTAGCTTTTAAACAGCAAAAAAAAAAAAAAGCTATGAAGAACAAAAAAATTTAGTTACAATTTACCATCATTATATTGTCAACAGAAATCTTTTTAATCTACAATGTAATATAATTTTAGTTTTAAAAAACAAAAGCATCAAAATAAATTAGGAAAACATTTAATTTAATAATTTAATTTAATTTAATAAAGTTAAAATTTTTAACCACAAGCCAGAACATTAATGTGTGACGGATATCTATTTTTTTATTATTATTATTATTATTTTAAAAGTGGTTAATCTATATCAAACATTTTATAAGGCGCTTAACATTTTAAGCTTTGATTTATTTATTTTTTATTCATAGCGTGTTCATATATGCACATTAAATGTGAGGAGGATGTGCTTCTGTCTCCAACTGAGCACTGAAGATGCCGTAATTAGCGTAATTCTATTCTCTGTACCCTTGGGTTTAATTAGTCACACTGACTCACTGATGACTAAAGCTTTTAAACAATTCTACTACCAAAATAAAATGACATCTCATCCCGATATCTGTCTCCACCTCTAACAATCAGAGAAACATCCCTGTTGACTGCACGGATGATGTCATACTTTCTCCATTCATGAAGATGATGGTTCAATCTTTATCAGGCAGCACAAGAGGATGCATTATTGAAGGATCAAAAGGTAAGAGATGGCTACCTGCTCATATACTAACACACTACATTACCCATGACTCATTGGTAATTGCTTCTATCAAGGATACAAACAGCAGACATCACAAGAAGACTGATGACAACATTGATCAAATAGCAAAATAGTTGACCGCAGGCCACCAGCGTTATTAAATTCCTCCCACACATTAATTTAGAAATGTAATTAGGTTTGGCCCACTAGGAGAAAGGAAGAATGCAGTTCCAGTTTTGACCACCGCCGCAGTAAATTGCATCTAAAAACTGATGTTCTACATCAAAAATGTATTTCTTAAAAGGCAAAGGTTTGATAATGTTATGTTAGCTGAATGAATACCTTTTCACATGGAGGTCTTCAGAGATCAGCGTGTGTATGTGTGTTTAATTTCCAAGAATATGTTGCTGTAGGAATATATATATATATATATATATATATATATATATATATATTATATATATATATATATATATATATATATATATATATAGTCTTCCAGAAATTCCTGTTGGAAATAAATGCTGATACAAGTGATATAATCGACCATTTGGATGTATTGTGGCTTAAGGAGTAGCTCAGTTGTTTTATTACATGAAATCTGAAGTGGTTTATGAGAAAAAGACCATCTTAAACCTCTCGGTTAGATGAGTATGATGTATTTGTGTTCAAAATAACTGTACATATGAAAACATCACAAGGCTCCAATGTTTTGGAGTGTCTGTGAGCTGATTGAGGAAATTACATAAGAAATATGTATCAGTGCTTTTATCTAATCATATAATTCAAGCAGCTCTTTGCAGTCCTTTAGGGACATTAATTTGTACTCAAGCTCTCTGTCCATTGTTCATTTCAATGAACTCATTGAAAGATGGAATTTGTTGGAGTGAAAGCTGGAACTCAGTGAAATGGATTTTGAAGACACTCTTGACAGTCCCAATACCAGAGCCTGGAAACATCCCAATGTTCTCTTCTGAGGCATCGCGTCGCAAGAATCTTGGGAATGTTTGGCTTATCATACATGTGTGAATAAACATTTGCTTCTAATGACGCTCAGCACTAACGTCATACTGTCAATTGTTGGCACATTCCATTTCCCTGAGTTACAGCAGTCCTCCATTCATTGACATCTGAAAGGGCTTTTGTGAGATAGATAATTCAGCTTTTACTTTGAATGCACAATTTATTTTTCTGTATTGAGGCCTTGAGATTTTCTTGCTGAGAAAATATACTGATTTATTTTGTTTGTTGATTATGTTGATTTCATTTCATTTTTAGTTCATGGTTTTATAGAATTTTTAATCCTTGAGAAATATACATCCATTAGACAGAAATTATTTGATATCCAACATTATAATAAATTTAAAAAAATTTTACCGGGTTTTAAAAGATGGATGGATGGAGTTACGGAAGTATACTCGGAACACAGAGAGATGGGCAAGTAGGAGTTTAATAACAACGGAGTTCAGGAGGATAGACTTGAAATGGTTTCTGGAGTCGTGGGGTGATATGAAAGTCTCTTTCTTACAGGACCAGGAGATCGATCGGGAAGGAGCTGAAGACCAGGGGCACGGAGACGATGGAGGACTAGGACGAGGAGAACACGCTGGGGAGATAACAGTAGGTTCAGGTACTTTGTTAAAGAGAATAGCAATGAAGCTACTGGCATTTAGTCCTTTACGTGTAAACAAGACCAGACGCTGTAGTCAGATGCTGGGTGTGCTTATAAAGCCAGTTTGATGAGGGTGCAGATGGGTGGCAGGTGCGTGTGATTAATACTCAGGTGAGGGAGTGCACTGGGATTGGCTGGTGAGGAGACCTGGCTGATTAGTAACAGATAGACTGACTTGATTGATTTCTGGAGATGCATTTACATGAATATTCATACTAATATTTGTATTTTCATTATTCAGGTCATGATACACAGCGGGTGCCAGTGATGCAAATGATGCGCCAGTGCTACAAATCATGATCCACTTAGACAAATATGTCCAATTTATCATCTGCTCTCTTCATATCTCTTGTTGCACCCAGTTGTTGTTGAAGAAAGTCACTTGGCAGCGTGCTACATCATCACTATAGCAACAATTTGGATACACCCAAAAATTGGCTACACTGCCTGGCACACAAATCCGATTAGATTTGAAAAACAAATTGTCTGTAGTGTGAACACAGACTACGTACTGCATGAGCGTGTGCTTTCATCTGCCATAGGTGTAAAACTAAGGCACCAGAGAAACAGAGTTCAGACCTCAGTGATCTCTCTCTCGCTTTCTCTATCCACATTTATCTTGTCCCTCACTCCCTGACTTTAATTACTGTGAGCCTGACTTCATACACCTTCACAAACGGGCCAATTAGGCTCAAGTGTGTTTTTGTATCTGTCTTGTAGAAAGAAGTGTTCGCGAGCATGAGCAGTTCTCACTGACTTTACCATTGTACCAATTTCTCTGTTACTAAGTCTCTCTCTCTCTTTTTTTTGTTTTCCTTACTGTGTATGCACTTATTAAGGAGTTTTAAACTGAATGTTTTGTTTGCAAATCACAATTTTTGCCCATTCATGCCAAACACCTGACATCTCTTGCTAGAAATGTGGCACTTGGACGTGTTTTATCACAGTCTAAATATGTCTCACTTTGCCATCTGTTCTCTAAGAAGTCACAAACCAGAAGTTAAGATATGCACAAACCGTTTCTGGGGTTTTCAAACATGTGAAAGCAAATCCCAACCCAACATGTGGACAAGCAATTTAAATTTGCATTTGTTTTGCTGCATGAGGCTGCCTGAAGTATTTCACAAGCAAGATAATTCAATGTACAATGCAAAAGAAATATACTGGTGTAATCTAAAAAATAAATAGCGTGCTTAGCCATTTTTTGGCACTGCACCTATAATATTAAATAGCATTGTATCATCCAGAAATCTCCATCCATTTTGTACATTTTATAATTTTGGGACATTTTAGCATCAGCACTATCAAATATATATCTCATGTGATTATTAGAAAATGAATATTTCATTTGTGAAAGTGCTTTATGTACAAGCCACTACCCAACATCTCAAGTGTAGCTAATACCACCAGTTAATGAGGGGGACCCAGGAATACTTTTCTGTTTTGTTTTGTTTACGGTCTGTAAAACTCTCTGTTTCATCATATTTCTCTGTTTTTTTTGTTTTTGTTTTTTTTTCCATTAGGGAGCTGCTGTGCCAACAACCCAGAAAAGTTTTAGTTGAATAGCTGTAGCTTAAATAGTTGATGAGCTGTGATCTGTGATTTTTTTTTTCCTATGACCTTATTTTTACAACAGCTGAATCTTAAGAACCTACTAACTGGGATCATGACCATGAGAGCCCCAGTGACTGTAAGGGCCTGATTACTCTAATGCAAACATAGCTGTAAATAATGCACAAAATGTCAGAGCACAATTAAAAACTAGACTAAATTATCGTTTGAGTAAATTTAAAATGTTTTACCAGTCCTTATTGTAGACTTTGATGTAATCATGGCATGCTTTACATTCAGAGCTTTTTTGTTTTGTTTTGTTTTGTTTTGCCGGTTTAGTCAAATCACATCTTTGAATGATGTTCAGACTTTTGTTTGACGCATTGTTTGTAATTCAGTTCTCTTGGTTCTTTTTGTCTGGACCAAAAAAGTAAACATTTAATTTTGCTTAGCATTCACGCTGTAATTTTTTTCACTGAACTTAAAGTTAAAAAAACAAAAGTCATAAGGTTACGGTCACTACCTGATTGGAGATAAATTTTGCGAACTTACTGAACATCCAAAACCTCACAGGGCTAAATGTGCTTATTAAAGGGGTCATATGATGCTGCTAAAAAGAACATTATTTACATATGGTAGTATTTTTACCAGCTTATAACTCACAAAGAGCTTATAAAATGTGTAAAGAAGTCAAAACAGTCACTGGAATTCCTCCGCTGCACACACAAACAAATAAAACATAGTGAACTGTAATGAGCAAAATAGCTCATATGACGAGAAGAACCAGTTATGCTTGAGCATTCTGTCCTTTTTAGGGTTACATCTTGTGACGTCACGTCCTCTTTTTGGTTTGTTTGCATTATTTCAATCTAACCAGAGTTAGCTTGGAAACATACCGAGACTCACCTTTTCAGAGGGTTTCAGTCCGCTAGTTTGGTGCACACCAAGGTTTGGATGGCAGCATTTACACTTACTCAAATTAACCACATTATCAGATCAATCACACTAAAGATTTAATTGTACCAAACCTGCTAAGTGTAAAAATGCCTTAAGTAAGCAGTTCTTAGCCAGAACAAGCTGCTATGTGGATTTGACCTTAAGCGATTCAGTAAAAATTCTGGCTACATGAGACTAAGTAGGTTATAACTTGTCCTGTATCCTGAAATATATTTATAAGTTTATGGACTCTGAGACCAGATGTTCATAAGCATATTGTGCCAGTAGCTCAGTTAGCATCAAAACACTAGTATTCTCTCTCCAGGAGAAACACACATGAATTTATAGCAAGAGAGAGAGAGATAGGAGAGAGAGAGAGAGAGAGAGAGAGAGAGATAGATAGATAGATAGATAGATAGATAGATACTGGCCAGAGTTTTGATCCCTCTGCTATTATATATTAATTAGAATTTTGATTTTTCATTGTGTTTGTCTGTCAATGATTCAATGTCTTTTGATAGAGAAGGACTATCAAAAAGAGTGTAAGATAGTGAATCCTGGGTTGCTAATTATTTCATAACAGTTTATTTCATAACAGTTACAGGGCAATTTTTGTCTTATTATTGTGGCATGAGTGCTGTATATTCTGAGCAGATGTGCTGAAAATTATGAATATTTCCTCTTAGGAGAATTTTAGAGACTATGTATTTAGAAGCGTGTTTAGAAATAGTGATGTTAATGGGACAGCAATCTTGCATAACCGATGGTGATCCAGTGCAGTGGGAGTCTGAGTATCTCTGGTTTGCCAGATGCATGATTTCAATGTCTGTGTGCCTGGAAACTGTGTTTGCATTTACAGTGAGCAGTATGTAGATGTTTGTTAATGGATATGCAAATAAGGCCATCATCATCAGGACTCTAGCATGCTGTTATCATGTTTCTGTTTTGATTATGAATCCGCTAGAGTATAGGAATGAAATGATCAAATGATAGAGGCATGAGAGTCTGTCTGGATAACCTTTAATCTTTAGTCTTTAATCTGCCCACAGCTGATCCACTGTGAGTCTGATAACTGAGTAGATTATCACTGACCAGGGGCTAAATGTGTAGAGACATATTGTCTTTGTAAATGGTAAGTAATCCTTTTTCTCTCTCTGTCTCCTCATGAGCAAACATGCACAAACACACAATATATATTTACCTCTCATGTTTTGCTTGGTGTCTGAAAGAAATATAATTTAACACTGAACTTGTGTGGTTTTGAGTGAGTGTTTATTTTATTATTATTATTATTATTATTATTAAAGTGTTTAAAACTTTACACCTATTTTGACATAATTGGGGTCTCTAGGACCTCAAACACACAGACAGTAAAGTAATTTTCAACAACATGATAATTAATCATTTTTATTCACATGACGACACAAGCAGCTTGTAGCATAGCTAATAGCTTTATTGTCTAATATAGCATTTGTTTCCTGGATGCCTGTGACCTTTTGTTCTTTACACATAGTCGTTTCTCATCCCAAGTGACCAACAACAAAAACATTCCCAGAGGAGAAACCTGGGGTTAAGAGGCTCAAGGCAGCTGGGCATGATGGAAAACAGGAGCAGATAGGGACAGGACCGTGATATAATTAGCTCTCCTACGGTCACTACTACTTGTTATTGAACCTTTAACCTTAGCAGCATAGATCATTAATCATCAGGCTACCCACTGTATTCAATTGAATTTAATATAAACAAAAAGTGATTATTAGCATATACGATTAACTTATCGGCTGTGGTACAGCTTTTTATGATAAATATCCAGCATTCAAAAAGCTGAACTTTTTATTTTATTTCAGAAAGAGTGAAAAAAAAAAGTCTGATCATTTAATTGCTTATGCCTTTACAATTATGTTGTTTGGTGATTTCATTTGTGTAACAAAAAGATGCAAAAGAATGAGAGAAACTTGAGAGACATTTCTTGAGAGAAATTGACTTTCTTTATTGTTGTTTTCCCCATCACTTTGCAGGTACATTATGGAAATAACATGATACAAAATCTATTGATGATGATGATGATAATGATAATAATAATAATAATAATGATGTAATGACTTTAAATGAACAAAACAAGCTTTTTCAGTTAAAAAATTAATAAATGATTTTAAATGTTTTTTTTTTTTTGTTTTTTTTAATTAATCAGTAAATATGAGTAAACAGTTATATAAAGTATGCAGGGAATATAGATGTATTTAAAGCCACTATCAAATATATTTAAGTTAGGCACATCTGTGTTTTTCGTTAATAAGTAAAATGTTAAGAAAGGAGCCAATTCAATGAGATTCTTGTAGCAATTTACCATTTTTAGTGCATTGCTTTGTTGTTTTTAATTTTTTTTGTATGTGTGTGTGTGTGTGTGTGTACATGTATATATATATATAATGTATAGATAGATAAATAGATAGACAGACATTTTTAACATTGCTTCATAATGCATGCAGTTAAGCAGTGATGGGTTAAACAGTGGTAAGACAACATAAAATTTAATAAAAGACTTGAGAGAAGCAGATTCAGAACCATATGGAATATTAATAAGCGGGTGGATTGTATAGAGCCAGCTCCTGCCCTACAGATATGAAGAGAACAAGGAGTACAGACATCAGAAAAGGCCAGCTGTAAGACAGTGAGGTTTCTACAGTACATCTCAGATTACCCTTTTCATATTCACATAGTGACAGTCTGGAACTGTCTGTGATTGACACTTGATAGTTTAATAAAAATAGTTAAAATGACAAAAAAATCACAAACAAATAAGTTAAGTGAGCTATGTATATATGATGTACTTGTTCCGACGGGTGCACCAAAGCACACACACGTGTTCTTCACACAAAGCCCCTCAGGTGAAGAGAAGTCATGGTAATTAAGTTGTTCAGGCAGTGAGCTGTGAAAGACAGAAAAGTTCTTGTTTCTTTTTTCATCTCAATTTTAACGGCAAGTTCTTTTGACACAATCCTGCTGCCCTCTAGTGCCAAATCTCTGTGATTATTTTCCTCTGCTCCTCCAGACCACTGACGGATGTGTCACAAAATATTTGTTTGCTGCTTGCTTTTTTTCCAAATATGCTCTATGGATGATCTCAGTTTCTCAGTATGGGCTCCACTATTAGTCTTGT
The DNA here is from genome assembly GCF_001515625.1 of Sinocyclocheilus rhinocerous. NCBI lineage: Eukaryota > Metazoa > Chordata > Actinopteri > Cypriniformes > Cyprinidae > Sinocyclocheilus > Sinocyclocheilus rhinocerous. The sequence continues at coordinate 466,530 of NW_015624837.1, forward strand.
TTAATAAATTAAAGTGCCTACTGTGATAATTATGTACTCTGTTAAGACTTGAAGTTCACGATATGTTTGAATGAAACCACATTTGAAGTATATTTAGAACATGAATCATTTTCTGATAGTATGTTGTAGATTTCCCCACTTACCGAAACCCAATTAAATCATAGAAATAATTATAACACATTGCTTTCTGGAATATCTGATTATGATTTGAATCATTGATTTGCATAATTGAAATCTGATATCACATATCAGTCCTCTCATTTAGCTCTCATTTAGCTAGGCAAAGCCGACACTACTTTCATGTCTCACATATTACACATATTACAAATGCAACTCCCGTCATCTTGTGTTATCGATTGTCGTACAAATGACATAAACAAATAGTTCATTCAAACATGAAAGTTTTCTGAAAATGTGCTCACCTTCAGGCCATCCAAGATGTAGATGAGTTTGTTTCTTCATGGGAACAGATTTGGAGAAATTTAGCATTCCATCACTTGCTCACCAGTGGATGCTCTGCAGTGAATGGGTGCCGTCAGAATGAGAGTCCAAACAGCTGATAAAAACATCACAATAATCCACAAGTATTCCACACCACTCCAGTCCATCAGTTAATGCTTTGTGAAGAAAAAAGCTGCATGTTTGTGACAAACAAATTTATCATTAAGACGTTTTTAACTTCAAACCGATGATTCCAACTAAAATATGAGTCCTTTATCCATAATATAGCTTCATGTAAAAAAGTCATCTGATCTGAAACAGGAGAGAAATATGCACAGATAAAGCACCCAAGTGAAAAGTCCAAAACAGTTCTAAACTATTATGTTGGTGGATTTTGATATGAGAGGACAACAGGGGATGGACTTTTTTCACCCGAGGAAGTATTATTATGTATTATGAACTCATATTTTTAAATTTTTTAAAGTTAAAACACCTTAATGATAGATTTGTTTTTTTTACAAACACACTGCTTTTCGGTTCATAAGATGTTAATTGATGGACTGGAGTAGTGTGGATTACTTGCGGCACCCATTCACTGCAGAGGATGAGCAAGTGATGTAATGCTAAATTTCTCCAAATCTGTTCCGATGTTCTGACGGGTTTTAATTTTACTGTTATATTGTTCGTACTGTTGCTAGGCCATTTTTATTCTACATTGTAATCGACCATTTTTCTGTAAGCTTTAAGATATAGAGATAAGATTATAAAATAATTGCTAATCAATCTTTCATGCTCATGTATTTATTTATTTATTTATTTGTTGAGTAGCCGCAATAGGCAGAAATATGTACAGTACATTCAGCCACTCAATATCGCAAAACAAACCATCATTTCATGATACAAGATACAAGTTCCCGTACACAGGGATTGTACGATAATAACTGACTGACTGTACTGTTTTTGATTGTTATTTTAAGATGGTTTTAATTAGCCGCACTGGATTTTCAGAGGTTGTGTCAAGTCTGTTTACAGTGCGACAGTGTGACATAAAAAAAAAGTCTTTCTCTAACACAAAAGCGCTCCCTGAAGGGGCTGACATTTCAAATGCCTGTGTGTTTGTGTGGCTCCTGTTTGTGCGTCTAAGATACGTAATAGAGATTATAGGGGCCGTGTTTATGCGGTACTGTATATGTGTGTGTGCATTCAATCATGCTTGCGGGTGTTTGCATGTGATGTGTACGTGATGCTTTCCTGTGGGTGGAATATTTACCTCCTTTCCTGCGGGTGAGAAGTTCAGTATAAATCACTCTGCTTTCTGATTGGTTTGAGTGACTTCTGCAAAATACAATCCGACCTCAATAATGGTGCAGGCCATTGCTTATAAACAAAACGAATGGAGTATTGAACTTTGATACAGCACTGGCCAGGTCTAATCTAACATACAGTCAAACGTAGAATGTAGAAAGTACAAGGATGTAAGTGTGTGGGGTTGGAATATGTCAAAGAAACTTTCAGTGCAGTTATGAGTGAAACTTTCTCCCAAATATATGACTGACTGATTAATATTTGTAGTGTGAAATGTCTAATCACACACAATTGCATAGGTGATGAAAAATGTATTATTCCCGTTAATCTGCCATTCATCAAGAATAATCACTTAATTCACTTCTAATTTTCTAAGTGGATTATCTAATTGTGCCCAAACATTATGAATTATTTAATTCATGAATAGTGAGCCAATGACGAGTCATCAGGCTGAATTAATGAGCTCTAAATATCCAGCATTGCAGCAGAGAATCTAAACAGACCGTATAGCCAAGAGCTCCCCGCTGAGCTGCTCCACTTAACTGACCTGAGAGCTGTTCAAGATTCATACGCCGTCAAGAAATATGTTCTTTTACTTTTTATCTGTCATCTGATTGCAAAGGTTTTATTCAAAGAGTAATGGAAAAAGCAAATGTTGAATGGAGTATTGAACTTTGATACAGCACTGGCCAGGTCTAATCTAACATACAGTCAAACGGCATTAACAGATGAGTTCTGGAGTGGCCCGGTTTAGCCCAGTCAGCCCTACCGAAGAGCTTTTTATCTGTCATCTGATTGCAAAGGTTTTATTCAAAGAGTAATGGAAAAAGCAAATGTTGCGTTAAATAGGCTAATATTGACAAAACATTTATAGCCTAAATTCGATAAGGCTGGATTCTCTATATGCCGATTAATAATAACTGATGCAGTAAATTGTGATAGAAACTATTCACTGTGTGAATCCTTAAGGAGTGAAGTTCTAATCACAAGCCTACACACTTTGGGTGAATGCACGTGGAAGTTATTTGTATTCATTATGAGTTTATTGTTCCTTTTGTCATTATTTTTATCTGCATCAGCACGTTCCATCGCTCTGGGGCACACGGCTTGCGTAAAAATTGTGAGTTGAATAAAATTACGCAAAAGCCCGCAGACGTGTGCTCATCAGTAAAACCAACAAAATGTCTCTCAGAAGACCAACCCCAAAATCCTCGATCGTAGTACGCATTAGTGCTTATAATCATGTGAGTTTTGAAAAGTGTCCATGTCAGAATAAATGAAGTTGTGAAATTCACACAAGCCTTAGTAGAGAGAAGCATGTTTGACAGTTTTGAATTGGCATCGGTTTGATTGAACAAAGTTGTGGCAGTTGTTGTTCTGCCTCTTGGAAATGTAACGGCTTAGGCTCTGTATTTTTCTCAAAGAGTATTTTCATTAAAGTTCCAGCAGGCATTGGTTCAATACTTTAACCAAGGCGCAAGAAATTATAATAGTGAACTTGGGGTCTAATCAATAGTCATTATGAGCTGAGTACTAAAGTACTTCAAATAATGCTGCACAGAACAGTACAGATGATGGAGACACATGGGAGACTGTTGTGAATCTTAATCAAGGTCAAAAGTTAACAAAAACACTGAAATTGCATTAAAGATTTGCAAAACATTCAGATTTAGTGCCATGAACTGCTCCTTTAAATTGATTTCAGGCAAAGATGTGCTTATCTCATGCTAAAGTGAGTGAAACCCTGTCTCCAATCCTATTTAGATCCTATCTAGATAGAATCTTGTCTTTTAAAGGTGATCGATATTCTATTGAGTAATACCAAAAATCAGAGCCAACATCAGTTTAACATCAGTGTGGTCTTAAGATGGTTTGGTCTGTTAAGATGTATAAAAGTTTATAGTGTATAAAAATACAGTAAACAACTGTAATATTGTTAAATATTATTACAAAATAAAATAACTGTTTACTATTTCTATATATTTTTAAATGTAAATTCCTGTGATGGCAGAGCTGAATTTTCAGCATCATTACTCCAGTTTTCAGTGTCACATGATCCTTCAGAAAGCATTCTAAAATCCTGATTTGATGCTCAAGAAACAACAAAAAATAAATCAGAATTCTTTGATGAAAAAAAAATAAATGTAAGAGAACAGCATTTATTTGAAACAGAATGTTTTGTAACAATGTAGAAAAACTTTACTATCTCTAGTTTAATGTATCCTTGCTGAACAAATGTTTTCATGCATATAACAAATATTATTTTAAAATACTTCCTGTTGGATTTACTGTGTTTTTAACCATTGAGGTGACACCTCTATTAAAGTCAAATATTACAATATTAATTTTAAAAGTAAAATATTAATCATAGAAATTAATGTGTAAGATATAATACAATTAGGAATCCAATTGTAAACATATCAATTGTACATTGGCATTATCTTATCATGGAAGAGGCGGTCAAACAGGAAATAATTATATTAAATCTCAATAGATAATATAAACCAACATGTCACTCAACTATCTAAAACATCTCTCCTGATTGATATCGTGATTCATCTATCTTAACCATATGTCGTATGTGGGTGTAAATTGACAGCTGTTGTCCGAGCATATTTTTGTGTGTCAGTCAGAAAAGATTCTTCACAGAATGCTGGCAGATTGGCTAGTGTTTACAACAACAGAGGACCTGTCTTCCTATCATTTTATACCTGAGAAGATTGAGGAGAAAGGGGTGAAAAGGAGAAGGAATGAGGGTGGAGGACAGAAAGACGGAGCCAGGATAGAGGCAAAGTGAGAAAGTGAGAGAATTTGAGGTGAGGGAGCAATGAAGTTAGTGACGGGTGTGCCTGTTGCCTGTCAACAGCTTGCCTTGGCTGCCAGAGCCGGCAAGGCGTGCGTGTGAAGTGTGTGTATGTGTACATGTGTGTGGGGGTGTGTGAGTGATGGGTCAGTCTGTGTATATGTGGCCCGGTGTGGCCCATCTCCATCTACAAGTCTCCTTCTTATAATAATAATAATATTATTATATATTATATATAATAAGACAAAAATTCTTGAGCATCAAATCAGCATTTTATAATGATTTCTGAAGGATTCATGTGACACTGAAAACTGAAGTAATGGCTTATAAAAATACTGCGTTGCCATCACAAAAATAATATACATTTTAAAATATATTGTAATAGTGAACCGTTATTTTAAATTGTAATAATATTTCACAAAGTAACTGTTTTTACAGATCAAATAAATACAGCCTTGGTAAGCATAAGATACTTCAAAAACATTTTAAAAAATCTAAATTGTTCCAAATGTATATGTACATATATTATTGCAGCCATTACTGATTTGGTGCTCAATAATAATTTCCTTCCTCCTCTTAAGAGAAGAAATAGGAGGGAAGTTGTACTCATTTCCAACATATCCCTCATTTTCTTAAAAAAGAAACATGGGGGTTATGATGGGACACTTGCAATGGAAGTAAATGAGGCCACTTTTGGAGCATTTAAATGTATAAATGCAGCGTATAATTTGATAAAAGCACTTACATTATTTCTGATGAAAATCTGTCTGTTATTTGAGCTGAAATGCAGTTCAAATCATAATTTTAACGGTCATTTTGTGGTTTTAGTTGTCATGAGTTGTCATTGCAACAAAGTTGTAAAAATCTTTACACGAAGAAAGATCGGTGATGTTTTTTCACACTAAAATCATGTTAACAAGCATATTTTTTATGTCTTGTGGCTATACTGCTGAAATTATGAATATTTTAATGTTTGAACTACGTGCCTCACTGTTGTCATGAACCGCTACTGTGAGGAGCACGGAGCGAGGAACGAGGAGACGTGGAGTAAACTTCAAACATATGGACTTTAACATTCAAGGAACCAGGGACACACACATAGCGGGGAAAGACGAACATTCAATACCAGACAAACTCAGAAAGCACAGACAGGACCTTAAATACATGGGGTAATTGACAACACACACCTGGAACTAATTAATCAATTAACATGGGAAAACTGGGTCATGGAACACGTGGACAGGGAAAAACACACAGAATGAGTCCAGGGGCATGACATATCGCCCCCCCCTCCCGGAAGGCGCGTCCTCGCGCCGTAGAACAACAGGAGGAACGAGGGAGCCCGGCGGAACTAGTGGACTGCCGGGCCACAGTGGAGAGGAGAGAGCTAGGAGACATGGTGGAGCCGACGGGTCCACAGGCCGAGGCGGAGTCCGGGGCTTAGAGGCTGGAGGCGGAGACCTCACCCACGGTGCAGGGGGCGGAGCTCCACTCCGTGCTCTCTCTGTCCGCGGCATTCTCCCTCGTGGCGGGCTCTGTTGCCGGCTCTCGTAGCTTGACTGACGTCACTTGCAGCTCCGCGGCGATCCGTTGCTTTGTCGCTCCATGCGGCAATGGCTCGTCGGCCGCGGCGAGCTCGGGCTCTCCGCCAACGGTGGGCTCGGGCTGATGCTCCGCGCAACGGGGAGATGGTGGGCTGGGCACTGGGTCGGGAGTGAAACTGGCAAGATTCTAGATTCTAGGAATAGATGGGGAACAGAGATCCGTTTCTCGCCAGTGTCCACTCCACAAAGGCGGTGAAATTTGCTCTTGGACCATCCTCGGACGACGGCACTCTGTGCGTTCTATGACGCCAGTTTGAACATCGCGTGCAGAGCGCCGTCGTCCGAGGATGGTTCCCCATCTATTCCTAGAATCTAGAATCTCGCCAGTTCCACTCCCGACCCAGTGCCCAGCCCACCATCTCCCCACTGCGCGGAGCATCAGCCCGAGCCCACCGTTGGCAGAGAGCCCGAGCTCGCCGCGGCCGACAAAGCACTGCCGCATGGAGCGACAGAGCAACGGATCGAACCGCTACTGTGAGGAGCACGGAGCGAGGAACGAGGAGATGTGGAGTAAACTTCAAACAAACGGACTTTAATTAACATTCACGGAACCAGAAGCACACACGTAGCGGGGAAAGACGAACATTTAATACCAGACAAACTCAGAAAGCACAGACAGGACCTTAAATACATGGGGTAATTGACAACACACACCTGGAACTAGTGAAACAATTAACATGGGAAAACTGGGTCATAGAGCACGTGGAAAGGGGAAAACACACAGAATGAGTCCAGGGGCATGACAACTGTAAGTCATAAGTCATAAATGAAAATTAATTTTTGTGGTAATCAAAATTATCCCCCAAATTGTAAGCCACAACATTTTGAAAGATGAAGTTTTCTAGTGTGTTTGAGCTTAAGTGTTGATTAATGTTGCTGGAGAGTGTGCAGACATTTGCAGGTCTGTTAAGGGATAGAGAGTGGCATAAATCAGTGGAGATGGGTATTGTTATGCTTGGAGTTGTCGCTGCTTTAGGACTGAGCTCACTCTCAGAGCTGCTGGCAGATTTATACACGCACACACACTATTTATTTTGCATTGACAGACTGAGCTGGAATATGAAATCATTCTGGACATGGGCTGCACTGTTGGCAGCAACCGTGAGTGTGTGTGTGTGAGAGAGAGAGAGAGAGAGAGAGAGAGAGAGTGTTGATATTGGAGGGAAGGAGAGTGGATTGAAGAGGAAAGAATCAAAACAAGGAGAACAAGAGGTTTAGAGGATGAGGACAAAAGAAGGAACAAACAGACAGACTAAAAACGATGAACACATTGAAAACAAAAAGAGATTGTTCATTTCTGATTCACAGCGGTTAGCACTAGGGTTATTATTGTAAACTCATCTCTGATGGAAAATAAATTAGTCTAAAAACATGTTTGCAAAACGAGAAAAAAAAAAATATTTCAAAAGTCATTGAGCACTCATCAAATGGCGGAATAATATAACCTGTGTGGGAGAAGACGTCCCATCTGCAGATGGTGGTATGGCGTGTGATGGTTACTGATAGATAAACAAGACAACAAAGCAAGAAAAAGTGGGAGAAAGTGAGAGCAAGTGCTTTTATGGTTTCAGATTTAAACTTTTTTGTTGTTGTTGTTGTTATACAAAGGTCATAATAAAAGTAAAAACTTTTTTCTATGATGCCTTCATTGTTTATTTTTGCTGGTTTCTAAATGCCTTTTAACTTTGTTTTACACAGAAAAAAATAATAAATTGGCTTAGAAGCAATTTTCACTCAGAAATGCTAGTAAATTTCACAAATAAATACAAATAACTGACAAGTAATACACTGAATTAAAACATTAAATTATTTTGAAGTAGAAAGACAGAAATATTATAAAACATACTCCAGTAATCTTTATCTACAACTTCAAAAAAAAAAATTTATAGTGTGTGTTTGTTCCATATGTTGACCTAAGATTAAACAATGAAGATTCTAAAAATAATAATTAAAAGGGTAATTACATGAATAAAATGATTAATTACATGTTTTTAATTATCTAAATAAAAGAGCTAAACGTAAACCATTTCAGGTTTTTTTTTTTTTTTTTTTGCGTGTGATTTTGTATTTCTTGTGATGTCATTTCAACAACTTTACCACAAGTTAAGTTCTATTAATACAATTTTGTAAAGTTAGTGTACTCAGTTACCAAAGAGACTACAGTGTCAGTGAAGGCCTTGAGGTGAAATATGTCAGGAATATATACCAATATATGTCATATTTGAGGAAAACAAAGAAATATCAAGGTAAAATATTTAATAATGCATTTCCATTTATTATTTGCATTTATTATTTCCAGTCAAGCTGTAAGTTTCTCAGTGTAAATTAATTGAGTGTAATTATGATACATAAATGCTGGCTATGAAATTAGAAAAAGGTTTATTTATTTATTTATTTATTTATGTCCTTAGCTGATGCGGTCCATTCGCCGTGGGAACTCTCTATGACTTTCAGAAAAATGACATATTTCTCCTTACAGAATGAAAAATCACAGCATGAATGTTTGTCCTCTGCTGTTAGTGGACATTGTTAGTGGACAAATTAAATAAACAAGTGTGAAATGTGTTTTTCAAAAGTCCATTGGGCCAAAATGTTAAAACACAATCCAATTTAAAGCATTCATCCCTTGTGGTCATTTTGTACTTCTCTAAATTATCATGTTGAATAATGCCACCCATGAGGCATGCTGGGTAATGGTGACTCTCAAGCTTTATGTGGGAGAACGCGCGCCGATCACATACACTGGTGAGAGCTGTGCTCTCTCATTAGATCTCTTAATGTCTCCCCATATTTCATTCAGCTGCCATTTACATTACACGTCTTTCATTTAGGTGTAGAATACAGGCAGGGTGCCTCACTTCAGCTCCAGCTTCCTGTTCATCATCTGCTTTCTTGTGTTTTATCTCCATCCTCCCACCCTCCTGATCCCTTCTCTTTAGATGCCTGTCTCTTTTGCTTAAAGTCATTATAGTTCTGTCAAAATCTCTCTTTCTTTCTCTGTTTGTCTCTCTCTCTCTCTCGTTATCTCTGGCCCTCCTACAGACTTCCTCTTCCTTTCCTATTAGTGTCGCTCTGTAACCTAGCAACGGACAGGCTGTTTAATCAACAGACAGATTCAGTGATGATGAAACTCTGAAATAGGACAGGCTCCGTCCAAATGTCTCTCTGTCTCTATACAGATATGAGTGCACTTTTTTGCCCTAGTTAAACATTTATATGTGTGTTGTGAGTGCCACAAGAGCAGAGAGAGGACAGCGTAATGAGTAAACAAACAAAAACAACATTGTGTGGTTTTTGTCATGTCTAGTAGGTAAAATCCACAAAATGAGTCGTTTGTGATTGTCACAATCACACATAGACTAACTTGTGTTTTTCAGAAAAGTTGTGCCGTTCTTTCTGGCCAGCAATTTATGTTATTCCCATATTTTCCTTGAATAAGATTTAACCTTAACTGCCTGCTGCCAGTTCTGCACTTCACATGGACAATCTCACTCACTTGCACTCGCTCTGTGATGGAAAGCGCAAGAGTAAATGGTTATCATTTAATTGAGGCTGTTTCTCTTTATTTTCTCTCCTCTCTCCCCCTCTCTATCACCCTTTCTGTCCTCTGTGAGCTTGACTGCAACAAATCAGGCTAGAGAGAGAGAGAGAGAGAGAGTGTTGATATTGGAGGGAAGGAGAGTGGATTGAAGAGGAAAGAATCAAAACAAGGAGAACAAGAGGTTTAGAGGATGAGGACAAAAGAAGGAACAAACAGCAAAACTAAAAACGATGAACACATTGAAAACAAAAAGAGATTGTTCATTTCTGATTCACAGCGGTTAGCACTAGGGTTATTATTGTAAACTCATCTCTGATGGAAAATAAATTAGTCTAAAAACATGTTTGCAAAACGAGAAAAAAAAAAATATTTCAAAAGTCATTGAGCACTCATCAAATGGCGGAATAATATAACCTGTGTGGGAGAAGACGTCCCATCTGCAGATGGTGGTATGGCGTGTGATGGTTACTGATAGATAAACAAGACAACAAAGCAAGAAAAAGTGGGAGAAAGTGAGAGCAAGTGCTTTTATGGTTTCAGATTTAAACTTTTTTGTTGTTGTTGTTGTTATACAAAGGTCATAATAAAAGTAAAAACTTTTTTCTATGATGCCTTCATTGTTTATTTTTGCTGGTTTCTAAATGCCTTTTAACTTTGTTTTACACAGAAAAAAATAATAAATTGGCTTAGAAGCAATTTTCACTCAGAAATGCTAGTAAATTTCACAAATAAATACAAATAACTGACAAGTAATACACTGAATTAAAACATTAAATTATTTTGAAGTAGAAAGACAGAAATATTATAAAACATACTCCAGTAATCTTTATCTACAACTTCAAAAAAAAAAATTTATAGTGTGTGTTTGTTCCATATGTTGACCTAAGATTAAACAATGAAGATTCTAAAAATAATAATTAAAAGGGTAATTACATGAATAAAATGATTAATTACATGTTTTTAATTATCTAAATAAAAGAGCTAAACGTAAACCATTTCAGGTTTTTTTTTTTTTTTTTTTGCGTGTGATTTTGTATTTCTTGTGATGTCATTTCAACAACTTTACCACAAGTTAAGTTCTATTAATACAATTTTGTAAAGTTAGTGTACTCAGTTACCAAAGAGACTACAGTGTCAGTGAAGGCCTTGAGGTGAAATATGTCAGGAATATATACCAATATATGTCATATTTGAGGAAAACAAAGAAATATCAAGGTAAAATATTTAATAATGCATTTCCATTTATTATTTGCATTTATTATTTCCAGTCAAGCTGTAAGTTTCTCAGTGTAAATTAATTGAGTGTAATTATGATACATAAATGCTGGCTATGAAATTAGAAAAAGGTTTATTTATTTATTTATTTATTTATTTATGTCCTTAGCTGATGCGGTCCATTCGCCGTGGGAACTCTCTATGACTTTCAGAAAAATGACATATTTCTCCTTACAGAATGAAAAATCACAGCATGAATGTTTGTCCTCTGCTGTTAGTGGACATTGTTAGTGGACAAATTAAATAAACAAGTGTGAAATGTGTTTTTCAAAAGTCCATTGGGCCAAAATGTTAAAACACAATCCAATTTAAAGCATTCATCCCTTGTGGTCATTTTGTACTTCTCTAAATTATCATGTTGAATAATGCCACCCATGAGGCATGCTGGGTAATGGTGACTCTCAAGCTTTATGTGGGAGAACGCGCGCCGATCACATACACTGGTGAGAGCTGTGCTCTCTCATTAGATCTCTTAATGTCTCCCCATATTTCATTCAGCTGCCATTTACATTACACGTCTTTCATTTAGGTGTAGAATACAGGCAGGGTGCCTCACTTCAGCTCCAGCTTCCTGTTCATCATCTGCTTTCTTGTGTTTTATCTCCATCCTCCCACCCTCCTGATCCCTTCTCTTTAGATGCCTGTCTCTTTTGCTTAAAGTCATTATAGTTCTGTCAAAATCTCTCTTTCTTTCTCTGTTTGTCTCTCTCTCTCTCTCGTTATCTCTGGCCCTCCTACAGACTTCCTCTTCCTTTCCTATTAGTGTCGCTCTGTAACCTAGCAACGGACAGGCTGTTTAATCAACAGACAGATTCAGTGATGATGAAACTCTGAAATAGGACAGGCTCCGTCCAAATGTCTCTCTGTCTCTATACAGATATGAGTGCACTTTTTTGCCCTAGTTAAACATTTATATGTGTGTTGTGAGTGCCACAAGAGCAGAGAGAGGACAGCGTAATGAGTAAACAAACAAAAACAACATTGTGTGGTTTTTGTCATGTCTAGTAGGTAAAATCCACAAAATGAGTCGTTTGTGATTGTCACAATCACACATAGACTAACTTGTGTTTTTCAGAAAAGTTGTGCCGTTCTTTCTGGCCAGCAATTTATGTTATTCCCATATTTTCCTTGAATAAGATTTAACCTTAACTGCCTGCTGCCAGTTCTGCACTTCACATGGACAATCTCACTCACTTGCACTCGCTCTGTGATGGAAAGCGCAAGAGTAAATGGTTATCATTTAATTGAGGCTGTTTCTCTTTATTTTCTCTCCTCTCTCCCCCTCTCTATCACCCTTTCTGTCCTCTGTGAGCTTGACTGCAACAAATCAGGCTAGACTACAGGAACAACATCAGTCCTGCTGACACACACATAAACACACACAAGCACTGTTGGGTAAAATATTATAAATATATTTAATAATTGCAGTATAGAAGGAAAATGGAGCTAAAGCGTTAATGACTCATTCTGTCGGCCTGTTTTATTTAAAATAATATTTATGTAACAGAGTAGTCATGCATGTTACTATAAACTTCGATACTGTCAAAACAAATAACACAAGACATCAAAACAGATTTTCATTTTGCAATACAACACCACAAAATCACAATAACTTTATGAAAAAAAATATTCAAATGTAAATCAGGTTATATTATATATAAATTAAAGTATTAAATAAATTACGTTCTTCTGTCATGGTCCTTAAAATGAAGAAAAAAAAGTAAATACAATAATTAAAAATAATTTGCAACACTCACACTTTATATATATATATATATATA
>NW_015624837.1:480150-484011 GCF_001515625.1 Sinocyclocheilus rhinocerous
TGTGTGTGTGTGTTCATCTTTACCTTTCTTTGGTGTGCTGCTGCTCTCTGGAGGTTGCTGTGAGCACTTCTGTCTGAAGTCTTCATAATAAAAGTGCTTTATACTCTGTTGTAACTAGGGGCCGCTGTAGAGCATCATTAAGGGCTCTGGATATTTCTTACTTTGTGGTCTTTTTTACAGGAAAGAAAGTGTGCCACTGTATGTCAGTCTGACATATCATTAGTACAGCCTTTTCAAAGCACAGAAAGCAAGGATTTTATCTCATATTTATTAGTATTCTTTCTGTTCCTTCTTTCTGTTCCTTTCAAACAGACTCTTTCAGTCTTCTGTCCTACTTCACATTTAAACCCCGAGGAGAGAGACGCTACTGCTTATTGTCCCAATAGAGACGCTACTGCTTATTGTCTCTTTGTCCCCTGCTGTGGCACATTGTGTGGCATTCTCAACAAATCGGAGCGTTGTCATCCTTCACTTCCTCCTCATGCATGAACTCACAAAATGCATAAACACATCTTATGTCAGGAACCCTGCTGAAAAATACATCCTAAACTAGTTTTAACTTTTAAAGTTTTTGCAACTTTTACTCTATACTTGACTACATTTTTGAATAAGTATATGTACTCTTACTTTTTTTTCTAAACACTTTAAATTAACTTTAATTGTGTCCATATTTTAAAGCTTTATATTCTACATTCACATTTTGCACCTCTCATCGTTTCTTTTCTTCACAGATTGAACTTCATGCCTCGCCTTCTTTTCTATTGTCTCTCTGTTTTTTCTTCCATCTCTAATTTGAATTTCCTGACTGCACACTCATTTCTGTTTTCTAAAAAAGTAGATTATACATGTCAACTATAAAATAACCAGTGAACGTTGATTTATTTTATGAATTTGAGCATAATCTTAGGCATCCAGCTTTAAGACTTACTTGCCCTTGTGAAAAAAAAGTGTGCTTAATTGTATTGACTGTGCACTTTCTAGTGTTCTTAAATCTTAAAAAGTTCATTTTAAAAACTTATATAGGCTACTTGTAAATAATATATTATTAATTACATAAAAGGCTACTTAAAGTCCCCATGAAATCAAAATTAAAGTTTTTGGGTGTTAGTATCAATATGTTAGTCTTAAAGTTATCTATAAGGCAGTGTGCTCCAAAACCGTGACAAAATTCGCATTTAGAAGATATAAGCATTCAAAGCTTTTAGTTCGTCACTTCCGCCAAAACGGCTCAACGATTTTTGTTTTACGTCACATCGTACTTCATCTTCTCATCAAATCTTCTGACCAATCAAACGCTCTCTAGAAGCGCCGCCCCCTACACTATAAATAGACGCTGAAGCTGCGGCTGAGATCGGTCGCTTGTTCACAGTGTAGTATTTCCTGTACAGTGAATGGCACGTAGTGTACAATGTAGGCGATAGGGAACGATTCAGACAGTGTAAATATGCTTTTGATTGGGGCAAATGAGGCCTGGTTTCACATTGTTTCACGCGAACCACGGCAGCGCACACAGTCTGATCCGGACTTTGGCTCCGGTCCAGAGACGCGATCGCTCGGAGCGGATCATATGCGCGAGTCGGCATATATTAAACACTTTTAAAACTACACAGCCTCAGCATGATTATGATCACTATTTTGTTTTACTAAGAGTTTCATATTGATTCTAAGGGGTAATCTATTAGACTGTGGCTGTCAAATGCGGCTTTACCGAGCTCAACGGCTCTGACCTGTGCAGATATAAACAAAACGCTATTGGCTAATTTAAAAAGGGGGTGGGGCTGCTCGATATGTCCCGCCCTGTCTTCCTGTTTCAGTTGAAATTACGTCACCACATAGAATAACTCAAGGCACTTCAGGGGACCTTTAAGTGTACTCAAGGGTACACTTATTTTGATGTGTTGACTTAGATACTAAAGCACATGTAAACTACTTGATTATAATTTTAAATGTAGTATGTTATTTGATATTTGTCACGGTTATGTTCACTTTAGTTCAGTTCCTGTCATGTCTATGAGTTCTCTCTTAATCACAACTTCATCATTAAAAATTTACAAATATACATTTGTAATGACATACATGACATGCAAGTTTCAATAGAAATGACATTATCAACTATGAAATTACATATAAAGACGTACTTGTCTTAATTGGATCAAAAAAATCAAACAGCTTATTGCATTTAATATAATTTAAACTATAAGTATAACACATTATAATTGTATTGCAATTAACATCAGTAATTAAGTGTCCTAAGTGCCTGAAAACATTACATTAAGTTTGCACTTATGTATATAATATATATTATAATATAGATATAATTTTAAAGTGAATTATTTCTGTACTCTTATATGCTAAAGTGTACTTCTTTTTCACAAGAGGAACCTGGTTTAAGATTATTTTTATTAAGCAAACGTGTTTGCTGTGTATTCATGTGTTTCATCGCTTTGATAAAGCTTGGCATCTTGTGTTATATCCGTGACACAGTGATGCTGAAATATAAAAGTTAATTAATTGGTGAATTCAGTTTCAGTGCATCATTTGAACTGATATGAAATGCATCCCAACTCTGCAATCTGCTCAGACATCTTGTTTTAAAATCTGTGAGATGAACACAAAGAGAGTGAGACAGAGAGAGTGTTGATTGAGTGGATCAGATGAGCTGTGTTGTGGCAGTTAGTCGGCTAGTTCCAGCCAGGTGGTCTTCTGATGGATTTGACACCCCCTACAGAGTGCCAGCCTACCTCTGTGTCTAAAAATAATGCTGCTGCAAATGAAAATCAGATCGGGACATCAAGTTAAAAATAATCTAAGGCAGAGGTCAAGAGTCAAGAGTGCTCTTCAGCTACTTTTAAAGGCTTAGTTCCTTCTAACTCTCTTAGCAGAGGTTGGCATTAACAAGCCTTCTTGACCATTTTTTTTTACATTATTTGTAAGTATAAATAAGAATTTCAATTTAAATAGCATATTTCAAAATCTCAAAAATGTCAACATCTCAAAATGTTGAAGAGAGGAGAGAAATTGAATAAAATAAGCTTGTTATTAATAATACAAATATTTTATTTATTATCTTTTATGCCTAAAACTAACCCACTTCTCAAATTAGGCTAAATTTATTTACAGAACTTTGCTTCTGACAACAGCTTATTTAAATAATATTTTAATCCTACTTAATATTGTCAGGATTATGGACCTGTTTTGCCCCTGTTTCTGTTTCACTGTTCCCTTATTTGGTCATGTTCTTGTTCTCGTTGTCTCTCGTTGATTCCCCGCACCTGTCTGTCCCTCGTTAAGTTTAGTATAAATGTGTAGTCTGCCTCATGTTTCCTTGTCGGGTCTTGAACGTCTTCCTTGTGCTCTGTGTCTCCCTGTTGGATTATTAAAGACTCTCGTTTCGTGAAATCTCCTCGTCTCCTCGTTCCTCCCGTAAGCAAAGCGTGACAGAAGACCCGACCAAAACAGTTACTTCCGTGTGTCTACCCTCCGTTTTTGTTTCCGTTTTTTTTCCCTCAGTGTTTTGTTTCCGTTGTGTTTTCCATGGATCCCCTCTCCTGTCCGGAGTTCCTCCTCTTCCTGCTGGAGCAGGGGGAGAGATCGCTCGAGGGCCATACTAGACTGTTCCTGGTCCTCGCTGCTCTAACCAGCTACCCGGACGACGTGCTCTGTGCATTCTATGACGCCAGTTTAAACATCTCGTGCAGAGCGCTGTCGTCCGAAGATGGTCCTTGAGCGAATTTCACCACCTTTGTGGAGTGGACATCATGGATCTCGCCAGTGCCACTCCCCAGTGGTGCCCAGCCCACCATCTCCCCGCTGCGCGGAGCACATGCCCGAGCCCACCGCTGACGGAGAGCCGGAGCCCGC
>NW_015624837.1:484413-487922 GCF_001515625.1 Sinocyclocheilus rhinocerous
GCCGGGCTCCCTCGTCCCTCCGGCTCCGCCTTGGTCTGGCGTCGACCATCCTGCACCTCGGGACTCCACTCCTCCGGCTTCGCCTCGTCCCTTCATCCCTCCGGCTCCGTCAGGCTCCTTCATCCCCTCGGCCCCTCCTCAGTCCTCTGTCGCTCCATCTGCTCCGCCTAGGACCTCCGGATCCTCACCGTCGCCCTGGTTCATCAGCTCTCCATCTCTGCCTCGGGCTCCTCCACCACCTGCTGCGCCGCTGTTGATCGGCCCCCTGGAGTCGGCGGCCATTCCTCCTCCATGGCTCCTCCCTCCGTCGGCTCCACCGTGGGTCGTCATTATGGCTGTGGCCTGAGTCCTGCTGTGCTCCTCCTGCTCCGGGCCCCTCCTGTCCTTATTAGTTGATTCCCCGCACCTGTCTGTTCCTCGTTAAGTTTAGTATAAATGTGTAATCTGCCTCATGTTTCCTTGTCGGGTCTTGAATGTCTTCCTTGTGCTCTGTGTCCCCTGTTGGATTATTAAAGACTCTTGTTTTGTGAAATCTCCACGTCTCCTCGTTCCTCCTGTAAGCAAAGCGTGACAAATATTTTATTGATTTAATTAAAAAATTAATCTTAAAATTAAAAAGGAAATCCTATTTACTCTTTTGTGTGTGTGTGTGTGTGTTATTTTTACAATAAAAATTTTTTTTTTGTGCTATTTTAGTATCATTTGTGTAATTTGTATTAAATGTTGTTTTTCATATATAACCACTCTTTGTTATAGTGGAGAGTGAAGAGAAAAAATATTCATAGTGTGGGAGAAAGCAATATGGTGAAATAACAAATGATTTACCATCTCAAATACCTAAACAGGCATTTAATTCTCACAAACAGAACATTTCATGTTTTGGAGGCCCATGTTATTTCCTTCTAATTAGTTTGCTATTCACTATCAGCCCACTGCCACGGGATCAAAGGCAGTTTCTTCCATTTCCTTTAAGGCAAGGTGCATTTCCTGCCAGCCTGAGCGAGTGTCTCTGGGATTCAAGTCTAATATCTCAACAGTGGATCATAATGCATTGCACCATAATGCTCCAGCCAAGTGTCCATTACTATGTCTGTAAAGTTCTGTGGCAGATTGGATGTTAGATGTTTCAGGTTTGTTTGTGGTGTTGACGTCCCCCGCATGGCTGATTGTTCTGTCGCTGCTCTGGGACACTGGGAGTGAGTGAGTAAACATAAATGCTTGCACACACGCTGTTCTCACAATACTACACGTCCGTGAATAGAGCGTGATGTTCCATAAACATACAGTCAGATCCACTGTGAAGTGATACTAATGCAGACCATAGAGTGGAAATGTAACAAAATATACAAGATGTAACAAAATGCTGTCTACCCCCACATATATTCAGTGTGCAATTCTATGAAATTCAAAACCAACACAGTCACATGGCAATCCGTAACTATCTTATGTTTTGGTGAATTGGTGGCTAATTCATGTGAAATTGTTTGATCGCATCTACTTATGCCCCACTAAGGGTTATGTTTAGGGATGGGGTTAGGGTGGACCTTCAAACATTATTTTTTTCCAAAAATAGTACGGTTTCATACTACTCGTATCATAAACATTCATACAAAATCACCACCTTGTAAAATAGTTATGTTTTCTCATGAGATCGGAAAACCTGTTGATCTGGAGATATTATCAGCAGAAGATGGGTGATTTAGTCCTAACATCAGTGGTGTAAAGTATTTGAGGAAATGTAAGTATACTTGGACTGAGTATCAAAGATATTTGCAACTTTTACTCTCTACATGACTACATTTCTAAATAAGTATATGTACTACTTACTCCACTACATTTATAATTACTAAAATAATTACCTCATCTCATATAACACCTGGGATTCAGCAACTAATGTACTCTCATTCATGTAAAGCAGCCTTGTTTAATGCGAATGAGTAATGCAATTACTCATTACATTTTGCATAGCACCTAACTTTTTCTGCAGCAGTTTATTTCTGCTACAAAAGAGACAGTATTGCCATACAGGGTGCTGACAGTACTAGATCTTGTGAGTTTTGCCCATAGGCATCCAAACCCCTCAACAAGGCTACTTTACATGAATGTGAGTACATTAGTTGCTGAATTCAAGGTGTTTCATATATGAGATGAGATGAGGCTGAAATCAAAAGTGCAAGTAGACATTGACTATTTAATATTATTTTATTTATCCATTATATTGAAGAGGTCTTTTTGAAGGATATTGGTTTACTTATGCCATTTTTGACCACTTGAGCTTAACTGAGACTTGAGTGTTTGTAGACATTTATGAAGCTGTTGTGTCAAATTTGATTTATTGCAATGAGGCATTCCGGTTTATTTCTATATTAGTAAATAAATGTAATTGCTCTCCTTACAAATCAACTGTTTTTTTGTTTTTCACTGACTTGTAATGTGTTGAGGACTAGTGCATCTTTGAGTCTACATTCGGTACGAGTAAAATACTTAAGTACTGTTAAAATCAGATACTCTAAGACTTTTACGCAAGTGGTATTGGAATTGCTGACTTATAACTTGTAATGTAGTACTCTTTACACCTCTGCCTAACATTTCATTGAATATTTGAATATCTTTAAAAGATTATCACAAAAATACCACAATTTCCCTCAGCAAGCAAATAGAGAGTCTGAATATGGTATTAAACTAAATAAATATTTCATGTTAATGTGATTACTGATTAATGTCAATTTTTATTTGTTTTTATTGGAATTCCTCTCTAAATATAGTTTTCTTCCTTTGTGCTTTCGATTTTAATGCATGCAGTTCCTCTTTTAAGAAAATAAACTAAATTTTATTCTTTTTTTGCATATGGTTTCTGTATTCTTTTCCTGTACATGGAAACACAAAACTATTTCCACTACACTTGTAAGTCCTGATTAATTATTATTTTCTGATCTATTTATCTACTATGCATAAATCCCAGAATAGACTGGCAGATGAAGGCAAATCTGACCATCAGAAAATAAATATTTCCAAAAGTGTGTCTCTGTTGTGTCTTTTCTTCTCTCTATCTGGAGCTCTGAATTGCATTATTATTTACCAACAGAATGCTGTTCATTCATGTGTGTAATAACACAGTACTGATAGAAGGAGGATTGTCACATACATGGAAAACACACGCATACCCACACTCTTTACCCCTCCATCACAAATTACAACTCAAAAAGAAACCTGCAATAATTACTTTACAGTGTTTAATCTGGCCTGTGTTTTTGGCTTTAGTTTAGGTCAGTGGTGCTGCAATTATTAGGGATGACTTTTAATGATGTAATAATCCATCTGCCATAATGTAAGAGAGCATATGCTTGAACACTTCAGAGAGGGAATGAGAGAGAGAGAGAGAGAGAGAGTAGAGTTAGTTAATTGTTGATCATTACTGCAGGACAAACATGGATCCTGGCAGAACCTGTATGGAAATCCTATTTACTCTTTTGTGTGTGTGTGTGTGTGTGTGTGTGTGTGTGTGTGTG
>NW_015624837.1:488193-498825 GCF_001515625.1 Sinocyclocheilus rhinocerous
GAGGAATTGTTTCTGAGTCTCCTGCTAATGAGCACATCAAGTGCTGAGATTAGATAACACATTCACACACTGCCTGTAAAATAGAGCAATAATATTCCATTATTTACTTGACGGATGTCCCAGTGAATGTTCACGCATGTTCATATAATCCTGCCAATCACAAAAAAGAGTATTAAACAGCTGCTTTCCACACTACAACGGCAATTCTTCTGGCATCTCTCCAACATCCCAAATCCGCCAGCTTTTTCTGCACCGGCTTTTACTCTCTCCAAAGGCTTTTCAAAAACGGTTTAAACAAATAAGGTCAACCTCAGCCAGGTAATCCATTGGATCCTGACAGACATTGAATTTTTCTGCAAATAAACAAACAGCTATTCACACATACACCACTCCTTTAGAGTCACCCGTTTAGTCACTCAATATGCGATGAAACTAATACATTCATGTATTGAGGACTTGGCAGAAAGACTCAGGTGGGAGGTTTTCTTCACTTTACACCCTCTCTAGACTGTGGCTCTCTGAGGTTACAGCACTCTGAGATGTGGTTGGAAATGGACTGTTGCTTTGTGTCTGAACTGTGTCTGAAGTGGTTACAACTGACTCTAGGCACGAGAAACAAATCTAAGAGCTTTTTTCATCCACAGGGGACACATCTAATACATAGCCTGGGTACCATGAAATGCATTATAGGAAGCCCTTGCATCATCAACAGGACCAGACTTCTTGGATGAGTCAAATTCACACTGGCCTGAGATATTGCATAGGCCGAATTTACTAATTTGGGTGGGCCTTTAAAAATTCATTAGAAAACAAAATAACTTTGCTGTAGTAATTTACTTCTTTATTCTTTTTAAGTGTGGCAGACTGTGTGACCTGCAGCTGACCTCATCTGTGAGTGTTGATAAGGTGCTGAATCAATTGTAGAGTTGTCACATTAGGCAATACACTACCTAACCAAACTGACATAAAGTCCATGTTTCCTGTAACATCTATCCAAATTGTAAGTAAAATGTCTAACATTTCTGTCAGCATTGTAAATACTGTAAGTGATATAAGGATTTTGACATACAAAACCACTGCAGAAAGGTAACTACAATAGTTGCAAGTGGATTTGATTTGCAATTAAAATATTACTATTATTAAACTGAACTGGCTTATTTTCTCTCTAGTCAAGTTGCATACTAGTTATATAATTCTATAGAAATAATGCACTACTGTTCAAAAGTTTGGAGACCGTATGTTTTTTTTTTTAAATTAATACAATGCATTAAATTGCTCAAAAGTGACTGTAAAGACGTTAAATTCTATTTCAAATAAAGGCTGTTTTTTATTTCTATTCAGCAAAGAATCCTAAAAAAAGACATGGTTTCTTTGGAGCAAATCAGCATATTCAAATGATTTCTGAAGGATCATGTGATTTTTAAGACTGGAGTAATGGCTGCTCATAATTCAGCTTTACCAGCACAGAAATAAATGACATTTTATTGTATTTTGATCAAATTAATTTAGTGAGCATAAGAGACGTCTTTCAAATACTTTTGAAATTTACCAAAATTTAAACAATGCACTTTAGGCTTTAGATGTAACGCGCATGTGACATTTTACATGCAAAATATAAATTAACGTTAAGTAGATTATCACAGAAAATGTAATCACATCTCTTCAGCTGCTTGACCTTTGACAATATTTCAGATTAAAACTTTAAATATGATTAATAGGTATACCAGTATAATTATTTGTGTGATAATAAGGATAGAAATTTATTCTTAATTTCAGTGGTGGCAAATGCTTTACCCATTATGATGCTATACTGTAAATCCCGATAGATAGAAAGATAGATAGTGTTACGTATCCGGCCCATGAACTTCCGTCTGCTAGCCATCAGAGGTCACCCTTTCCATTTTCATTGACTCTCGCACTACACACTGTTGCATATCACCCCGGACTACATATCCCATCATTCATTGGTGTGAGAAATGCACCAAAGCGACTGAGAAAAACTGTAACACTCACTCTGATCCCTTCCCGGGGCCGAGTATTGTTTAGCGCTTATCATTTGATAGCTACACTACAGAGCCCTCGTTAGCCTCCTAGCCTAGCCTAGTATTGCCTTGCCTGTTTGATAGATAGATAGATGTGTTCTATGGCCTCTGTACTGTAACTATGCTGTGTGTGTTAAAATGAGGCGTGAGTTGTGTGAGACATGTCACTGGTTTTGTCAGTGCTGTCAGATCAGTTGTACCGACAGCTTCATATCTCTGTGCTGTGGTCTCTCAGCTCTGATTTGACCGTGAAGAGCCAGTAACACTACACTGAGAGAGAGGCACACTGAGCTGCCAGTCAGTCTGAGGAAGGAATGACTAGCTATGGAGCCCTGGACAGGTTCAGGTGAGTTCAAGAGGAAAAGTGCTAGATACTCCCATGATTACTAGCATGTCATTATTGTACCTGTAACTATTGTCACTATTGTACTATTTCTTTGTCTGGTTGGTTTATTTGTACAGTGTGTATTATGAACACCTAAATCATAAATGCTTTGAAAATTTTGTTCAAATGTACACTGAAAAATTGGCATAGGATTTATTTTGATTTTACTTTGAATTTTCACTCAGAAATGGCTAGTAAATTTCTGAAATAATTAAAGAAATTGCAAAATATGCATTCAATTAAACATAAAAGACTGAAATAGTATTTTCTTGTAAAACGTACGCCAATAAAAATCCAAAAATCTTTTTTTACAGTGTATGAATAAAAAAAAATGTGCAGAATAGGCTGTGCTTGGTCTGATCTCTTTTAAAATAATATTGCATTAGTGAAGAAATTGTATAAACTTAATAATAAACTGTGGTTTAGAAGCTTGAAACTTTTTATAATATAGATTTAAATAGCAATGTTTGGCCAGTTTATAAAAAACGCAAAATATTTTATTATGAGCTCACTGGTTAAGTGAGGTTCAAAAACAGGTCCCTTCATAGGTCAAAGATAAATAAGGATTATTACATATAAATATACCTAGGGAGTGTGGAATGTCATCATATGAAATGTCATATATAAGTTAAGCCTACCTCATCATATTCATCGATTACTGTTTGAAGTCTTATAGTGTATTTTTAGTTATGTATATTGCTGCTGTTGCTGTTGTGGATGTAGTGTACTATAGTAATAAATTCATAAATTATATATATTTTTAAAAAAGTGCTTATTGCCTTTATCGAGCTGTTTCTCGTGCACCGCTCAGGGAAGGAAATATTGTGAGAGAAGCACGACGCAAAGGCATGTACCAGCTATAGCTAAAGCTGTCGTGTTCATTGAACTTAATAGTTTTGATCAAAGCACCGGGGAAACGCGTGTGTGTGTGTGTGTGTGCGTGTGTGATTTAGAGGAGGAGATGCTAAACACTCAGACCCACACACATATTGATCATTAAAAGAGGGCGCGCTGTAACAGATCATCACGCCCACAGCGCGATCCTGTGCTTTAAATGTCTTGCGGTCGACTTCTCCCACCGAGAGGATGCTTGTTCAGGGATGAGAAAAGCGTTTTCGCAGGTCTCGGCTCCGAACAGAAGTTGTGGCTTTCTTCGGTAAGTTCGTCGATTTTGGCTCTGACAGTAAGATGTTTGGGCTTGTAAAGTAATGTTTCATGACGTTCAGTTGGGTAGCCTACACCTGCCTGACAACATATCCCTGATTCCCCCAAATAATTGTTCATTTAGATTCATTCAGTCATTATCTTATTTTAAACTGCGTGGAATGTTTATGCATTATTATTATTTGACTTTTGCTGCATTTATTGCATAGCTGCATCCTAAACCAGTCTAAACTGGTTTGCTGGTCTGCTGTGTCCTTGACTGGCCTGTTGGCTGGTTTAAGAGGGGGTTTGCGTACTTTTTAGCTGGTCAAGCTAGTTTAAACATTTCCTCCCAATTATGAGAAATTCGTCAAAAAGTCTAAAAAGCTTCTGAATCTTCTGCAATATGGTTAAATTGACGTTAATGACAGTGGTGGGTAATACAAAGTTGTGAAAGTTTTACAGTAGTCTAATATTTGTGGATGTTTTGATAGAAACTATGGTTACCATGGTCATTTTTTGTAAATGCATAATAAAAATATATCTTTTTATAATATATCTTCCTCAACACATTTAACCACAAGTTATTTTGATCTTTCTTTCTTCATGATGTTTATAGTTTTGCTAATGATGTGTACAATTGTTTTTATATGCGTTTTTCTGATTTATACTGAACAGCTGCTGTACGGTTAATAATACATCCACTTTGTTTATGACTCTTTCTGGAATTTTCCCGAGTCTGTGCTCTATGGAATCTTTGTAAGGAAACTGAGGCCACTCTAATTGGATGAATTTCCACTTGGAAGGAGCACACAGATTAACTGCATGAAGAGACACTTTAAAACGAGATAAAACACTATTACAATCTTTTATAATAAATAATTGATGATTGAAAATAGTTTTCCTGTATATTTTTCTCTCTCGTGTATATTCCTGGGGGAAAAAAAACTTAAAGTTGTAGGGTATTGAAACTTTTAAAAGAAATATATGACATAGAATGTAGAAAAATTATGTCAGATCCTGCACTGTTCTTAAGTCAAATAAGTACATTTGTGACACTGACCATGCAACTCTTTGTACAGATGGTCAGAAGCACAAGATGCTCTTTCAATCATTTAAAATCATGCTGGATTATATAATCATTAGGTTTACAAAGTTGTGGATTTTATGCGGCTCAAATGCTGCTGTCATTAAAGCAAAAGAGAGACAAACCAAATACTGAAATTCAACATTTTATTGAAATTATTATGCAGATAATCAGTGTTGGGTAGTAATAAATAATCTGCATTATGTAATGCATGTCAGATTCCAAAAATAAAGTACTTGTAATTAGATTATATTACATTTTAAAATGCCCATAATCAGATTACATGTTATTCACACAATAAGGTATCCATTATTTATTTATTTTCCCTAATTCTTCCTTTTTCTCTTTTCCTTCACAAAGTAGTTTCGGAAACCCTGAAATAATGTAATGTTTAATGCAGTTCATGTAGTTAATAACAAAGAATATAATATATTTTCTTTATTTCTGTGTTTTTTTTTATGTCAGTATGGTACAAAATAATCTTATTTAAATCTATGTAATAAATGAGTTTTGTCAAAAGTAATCAAAAAGTAGCCAGAATACATTACCAAAAAGGTGTAATTTAGATTATATACAATTTTCGTAATGTAATTTCACTACAGTTTGTAAGTAATCTACCCAGCATTGCAGATATAATTTGTATTGGGGAAAAAATTGCATTAAATTAAAAAAAAAAATCAAAATGGAAGCATTTTTACTCATGGTCTTATATATATATACTCTCTTTTCTGTTCCTTTAAGGAGGTGTGTGTCGTCTTGCTCATGCAATAACAGTATCATGGCAGCCTTCAAGGGTGTGTGGACTCAGGAATTCTGGCGAGCGGTTTCGGGGGAGTTTTTAGCCATGATAATATTCGTACTGCTCAGTTTGGGGTCCACCATCAACTGGGCAGCAACACAGGAGAACCCTCCGCCCGCTGACCTCGTCCTTATCTCTCTTTGCTTTGGTTTATCCATCGCAACCCTCGTCCAGTGTTTCGGTCACATCAGCGGTGCCCACATCAATCCGGCCGTCACCACGGCGATGGTTGCTACACGGAAGCTGAGTCTGGCAAAGGGTGTGTTTTATTTGTTGGCACAGTGTCTGGGGGCAGTGGTGGGGGCGGCCATCTTGTACGGAGTGACACCAGCATCAGTCAGAGGAGGAATGGGAGTGACTTCTGTGAGTATTTTTATTGAGACAATTCACCCAAAAGTGAATATTCTGTCATCGTTTACTCACCTTTTTGTCATAAACTTGTTTTTTTTTCTTCTGTGGAACATAGAAGTCAGTTTGGGCCTGTGTTGTTTTGGACCCTTTGACTTTCATTGTATCAGCAAAAAAACACTTGAGCACTTGAGACAAAATATCTTCTTTTGTGTTCCACAGAAGAAAAGGTCATACAGAATGACATGAGGATGAATTTTCATTTTTGTGTGAACTATCCCTTTAAGACATTTGATTAAACTAGTGCGGTAAAAAAAAAAAAAATAATAATTCATTGCGATTAATCCCACCATTACTATTAAAGTTTTTCAATATACTTTTTTTTTTTTAATTTTCAAATTAATGTAGAAACAACATAAAAGACAGTATATTTTTAATATTTGTTTAATGGCATCTTTTTTATGACTGAAGGCGAGTATCTTTACATAAACCTATTATAATAAATGTCATATTTAGCAACATGTGCAAGTAGGAAATATACAGAAATTGAATAAAGTTATCAAATACTAAATTCTAAATTAATTATATACGAATCCTTAAAGCTACAAAAGTTATTGATTTGATCTTTTTTCTTTTGTTCTTTGATTAGCAGACATCACAGCAGCTGGTTAAAAGGTTATTTTGGCTGCTTTAAGTGCTGTCGCTGCTGAACATGACACGAATCTGACACACATCATATTTTCTCACAACTCTTTACCTTTTCTGACCCACTTGAGGTTTAAAGTCTCTACTAATGAGCTGACAAGCTCATTAATAGTAAAAAAAAAAACCAGAAGCAGCAGTTGTGAGTGGGGTGGCCAATCCTAGCTCCGCCCCTGCATTAATTGCGTAAAATATTTTTAACGCATTAAACTGAAAAAATGTATTGCATGTTAACACGTTAATTTTGACAGCACTAGATTAAACTCTTTACAAAAGCACGCAATAACCTAAATTAAGCATTAGGGAGACTCCTCAAATTTGTAATTGGTAGGGGCCTCAGGAGAATAATTGAAAAACACTGGTGTAGAGCAAGCAGTCGATGAAGTTCACTCTATACAGATATCTCACTATCGCCTCCTGCAGGTCAATGCTGAAATCTCCACTGGTCATGCAATTGTGATAGAGCTCATAATCACTTTTGAGCTTGTCTTCACTGTCTTTGCCACCTGTGACCCCAAACGCAATGATCTCAGAGGTTCGTCGGCACTGGCTATTGGTCTGTCGGTGTGCATCGGTCATCTGTTTGCTGTGAGTATTTCCTGATTTGCACCATTAGAAAACAGGTGATTAGTTGTGTAAAATTGCATTGCTATACATTTCAGGTGCTTTCCAAGGCACGTTTCTAGTGAGCACTTTTAACTGTATGGAGATAATATTTTCAATCCTGCACTGTCAAGCACATTTTTAAGCAGTACTTGAAGATCTTTATCCTATAAAGATTAGCCTCTTGAGGTGTATCTACTTAGTTATCCTTTGGAGAATTTGTAGCCTAGCTTCAATCCCAAGTGATGGTGTTATTTCCATGCCAATAGTCCCAGCAGAATCTGCAGATGAGGTGTTTATATGAAAGCTCATTTGTGTTGCTAAGGATGTTGGCATGAGAGCGGGATGTACTCTACATGCCCTCATGTATTTAGGCCTGGCGCTGGTACAAACACCATTTAAGACCCTTTAGAGCAGATTTATGATTTAAAATGCCAAACCGCTGTTACTCAGCTCACTCATTCTTACCATATTTCCATGCTTCATCTTCTTTCACGTTGTTTCTTTGCAAAATCTCTTCTCAAAATCCCAACCCAGGCCGATTGGAAAAATTGACATTTTTGCAAAATTGTATTATGTTGCTTGTTGCAGGTTTTGTGACACTTTCGATATGAAATGTCCAGTGAGTGGTGCTAAAAGCATGTTCAGTTTTATTAGAAACAGATGAGCAACATTTCATTAAGTTGGTTTATTACAATGGCATTTCTGAAATTGAATGCTCTATCACGTTAAAATCTAGTGTTTACAAAGGCAAAAACACATTTTCTGAAGTAACAATGCCATTTTAACCTATTTCTTATTAAGTTTTATTGAGTGTCGGGCCTTGTACACAAGTCCTGCACCAGGTGAGCTACCAAGCAAGTTTACTATGTCAGAAAAGCCATACATATGGAGCTGGTTATGTGATGCAAACGTTAAAATGCATTAGTTTACAAATCATGCACTATGGTTAGGGATGTAACGATTAACCGTGAGCCGGTTGAAAATCGATTCAAATATGTGACGATTCAAATCGGTTGAGATGCTAAACAAATCGCGATTCATTTAGGGGTAGGAGTTTATATGAATGCATGTCTGAGGGGAACTTACTGTCTTTAATCATGTTGCATGTATGCAGCAACGTTGTTTGGATCAAGATTAAAATGCAGTGGTTGCCTCTAATTTTAAAAGGAAAGAGCACAGACAAAGCCTTATTTTGTTTATATGAAGAGATTACTTTTATTTGTGTTACTTATGTATTTGATTTGGGGCTTGTTTTAAATTTTAAATTTAGTTTTGTTATTTACATTTACATTATATTTAAATTTTGTCATTTAGCAGACGCTTTTATCCAAAGCGACTTACAAATGAGGACAACAGAAGCAATCAAAACCAACAAAAGAGCAATAATATGCAAGTGCTATATTAGTATATTATTATAGTTATATTTCAATTTCTCAAAGAAATGTGCAGCATTTTGTCCAAGCAATAATAAAAGGACACATTTAATTTATAATTTGTCTTAAATCTCATTTTGTAAAAAAAAATATAAAAAAATCGTGAATCAAATCGTGAAATCAAAATCGTGAATCAAATCGAATCGTGAGTTGAGTGAATCGTTACATCCCTAACTATGGTAAAAGTCTTTTAAGGCCATAACATAGTATTTTGCAAGAAACCGCATGAAAATAAGTCCTTATTAATCAGTAATCTGCCCCATAATCATAATTTGTGTGAAAAGGAATAAAAGATGTTAGTGTTTTACTGGCAGTATTGTTCATCTCTGCTGGAAACTACAATGAATTATAAGTACTTCCAGGAGTTTTGGCACATTTTTCCATTGAGCCTATGTTTCAAAATTCATGTAAGT
The DNA here is from genome assembly GCF_001515625.1 of Sinocyclocheilus rhinocerous. Lineage (NCBI taxonomy): Eukaryota > Metazoa > Chordata > Actinopteri > Cypriniformes > Cyprinidae > Sinocyclocheilus > Sinocyclocheilus rhinocerous. The sequence continues at coordinate 497,152 of NW_015624837.1, forward strand.
TCATAACATGTGTAATAGGTTTTGTGTGTTTGTTTCAGATCCCATACACTGGAGCCAGTATGAATCCAGCTCGCTCTTTTGGGCCTGCGGTCATCATGGCAAAATGGCAGGACCACTGGGTAAACTTTACACAGTATCTTCTGTGTGTAGATAAACAATGCAAAGACTAATTAAGTTCTTGCTAATTCCTGCAGTGATATTTATATGCATAAAGACTGAAGGTCAGCAAGGCCTTTGGAACTGTGGTTCATAAAAGTGAAGCTGATAAGAATTTGATTCAAGGCCAAAACTTATTTAAGAAGAAAATTTTGGCTTTGTTTCACTCTTGCAAAGGAGACTGAACTATATTTGGAACAACAAGGCATTTATCTCTGACCGACCACAGACCTTTGGCATAAAGCTTGAAATACTGCCGTAACTAATTTTGAATATCTCAGTGTGTCATAATTCTTGAACTGCACTATAATCTCGATCCTGCTGTTGTACTGAATATCAGAAAGGTTGTGATTACCAGTGCCCAATGCATATACTGCAGATCTCTTGCTTGTGTGTTTAAATGTCATTCTGCTTGCACAGCAGTCAGCATTGCATTGCAGTCAGAAACCAGACAGATGTGGCATTCAAAATAACACCGGTACATGACACTGGTTGGTGTGCTCCCTACATGCACATATGAGCGTTATGTATCATCATGAGTGGCGCGACTGAGTGACTGCTGCTGTCATCACATTTGATACAGGGTCTCCTCACTGGTGCCGTAACATTAGAAAGGTCAAAACATTTCTTTCATGGAGTGTTTACCGCACTTGCAGAATGCTACACACAGTGCCCTTTTCAAAGTGTTGGTGCGAGTTTCATCAATGAAAGATTTTAGAGATTTTGAATGAAAGAAATACATCAAGGGTGAAGCCACATGAAGGCCAAAATGGTACTTACACTAATGAGTGGTGCTGGTGATCATTATAGTGTGTATATATAATAGTTTGGAAATAATGAGATAAATCAAATGAACATTTTTGGGCACAGGTTTGCGCAGCGCTGTCCAGGTTTTTTGAAGGGTAAACGTGTCTGTCCTGCACTATGCAGTGGGTGGCCCCCTCTTCTATTTCTGTCATCACAGCAGTTAGTAATCCAGTTTTGGCCTCCAGTTTTCAATATCCTTGTCATGCTGATAACATGCATATATCAGACATATAAGAGGATATAAGAGTAGGACAGATTATTAACTGGGCTGAAAATATAACAAAGGAAAGGAAAGGAAAGGAAAGACATACTTTATACTGTAATATTGACAAAAAATGCAGAGATTTAAACTAATTAAAACACAGTGGGGCCCAGAAATCTGGGTGAAAATGTTTCTGTTTTCTCATTTTTAATTAAAGGGGTCATATGATGCGATTTCAATTTTTCCTTTCTCTTTGGAGTGTTACAAGTTCTTGGTGCATAAAGAAGATCTGTAAAGTTGCAAACACTATAGTCTCAAAACCAAAGAGATATTCTTCATAAAAGTTAAGACTCTGCCACGCCCCCCTAAACGGCTTGTTCTAACACGCCCCCACATACCTACGTCACAATGTGGGAAGATTTGCATAACACCGCCCAAATGTGCACGCAAAGAAAGAAGGCATGATTTCAGGAACAGCAGTAGTGTTTATGCAGCCATGTCAGGGAGAC
>NW_015624837.1:498872-508751 GCF_001515625.1 Sinocyclocheilus rhinocerous
TAACATTTCTGTCTCATGCTTGAGGTATTCGGCCAATCACAACGCACTGGATAGTTGGCCAATCAGAGCACACCTCGCTTTTCAGACCGATGAGTTTTGTAAAAATCGACGCGTTTCAAAAAGGCGGGGCATAGAGGAGAAACAATAATGTACAGTATGTGGAAAATAATGTGTTTTTTTAACTTTAAACCGCATAAACACATTTCATTACACCAAATACACAAAATAATGTTCTTTTTAGCAGCATCATATGACCCCTTTAAATAAATTTTTCATTGCAAAATTATAATAATACCGTAATAATTTGAGTGAAATTTTTAATTATTTAATTGAAATTGAATTAAAATAAATTAATTTAGAAAATCTTGAATATTATATATTTATTTTTGCCTAATAGCATTACTTTGTTTTTCATATTTTTTTTCTAAATCCTAAAACTTACAATTTCAGTGAAAATTATAATGAATGAATGAATAAATTATTAAATTAAATTAAATTATTCTAAGGAATCTTAAATATTATATACTAGTGCAAAATCTGAAATATTTGTTATTAACATTTCTTGATTTTTTTTTCAAAATACTAAAACAGTTTGAGTAAAAGGTTTAATAATTATTCATTTAATTAATATAAATATTTAATTAATAATAATGAATTACAGAAATTAAAAGAAATTCATGAAAATAAATCTTAGTTATATATTGGTGCAGATTCTGAACTATTTTTATAAAATTTACATCATGACATTTCTTTGTTTACATTTTTTCTATTTAAATGAAATGAATTCACAAATTTCAATGTGGTCTCAGTTTTGGACCTCAGTTTTGTTTTTCTTTCTCTCTCTTTTAGGTGTACTGGGTGGGCCCTTTAATAGGGGGCATCCTGGCTGCAGCTGTGTACGAATATCTATTCTGTCCCAACCCTGACCTGAAGCGCCGCTATGCTGACGTCCTCTCCAAGAGCCCCTTCCAAATCGACCCGTACCGGGTGGTGGACACAGATTCGTACCCCAGCGATCAAGCTCAGCTCATGGCCAAGCAGGCAGCGATCAGAGTGCTGGACCTGGAGCGGGCAGAGAAGAAGGAGAGGGAGTTGGCTGGAGAGGTGCTGTCGTCTGTATGACTAGTGAGAGGCACTGAGGAGGAACAGCACAACACTTACAACATTAATGAGCTCAAAGAGACGGATCTGATCTAGAGTCACACTGTGCTTTTGTGTACAGAGCCTCTACTGAATGACTCACAACACTTGACTTTAAGAATGAGCTACGAACCACCTAATGGTCTCGCTTAAAACGCTCTTCCTTGTATGCCAGTCACAGGCCATAGACCTCGTATCCAATAGAATCCACTTTGAAGATTTTAGTCAGTCACTGAACATCCTTTAGCAGATGCACCTCATCAACTACTGAATCAATAACTAAATGGGATTCTCACATCTAAGCAAATGTAACGCTTTTGTTTGGTCTATGGGTTATTACCTGGCAATCAGGGTTGAGATTAAATCATCACCATAGTAATGCAGATCATTTTCCTTCTCAGTGCACTCTGTATGAATTAACCCTTTCTGTCCTCATGTTCTCCCTTTTAAATCTAATGTTGTTTAGAGTATTTTTATTTAGTTTTTTTCTTTCTTTAAGATTATTAATGTTATGTCTTTGAATGTTACTGTCAGATATATGTACAAGTGCAACCCCTGAATGAGTTTTATTTTCTATTTGAGCCAACAATGCATGATTTGTCCGCTTATAATTTTTATTATATAACTTTTTCCCCTTTTAAATCCAATGTTGTATTGAGTATTTTTATATTTCATATTTTATAATGTTATGTCTTTGTATGTTTCTATCAAACATCTGTACAATTGCAACCCTGGATGATTATTTATTATATATATCCCAAAATGCATGATTTGTCCACCTATGATTTACATCATATCACATCAATCGCACATATTGTGTCCTTCCACCTTATTCTCATATTGTTGAGAAAACATGTAATCAATGAAAAAAATGTTACTAGTGAAATGTTTGAGATTCATTTTTCTTTTAAGTGTTCAGACGTATTTATTTTGTTTGATACTTGTCACAATCAAGCATAATCACAGTCTCAGTTCTTTAATATTAATAGCCAACTTGTTATAAAAGTATGTTATTATAGGCTTTTTATTTAACTAATGTGTTTGATCCATAAAATTATATTATATTATATTAAAAATAGCTGGAATTTCTTATGCCCATTTCACCTTCAAGAGCTAAAATATATTTTTTTAAAAAGCTTCTATAATTCTTGCTTGCGTTTACATCTCTTTACCAGCAGAGGGCAGCACATCCTTAAATTGCGTCGTTACCCAGAAACTCCAACAATACTGAAGCACATTTGTTTATCTGTTGGTGTAAAACGCCAGATTTCTGCTGATATTGTTTCAGGGAGTGTTTAGCTCTTCTCTCTGGTGAGTGATCAAACCAAGACTCTTGTAGAATGCAGTAGACATGCAGTTTGCGAAGTCATTCTCCTTCTGCTGGCCTTTTTCACTTTTATAACTCTCCATTTCTTTCACTTCCTGGAGCACGAGTTTGTACGTGTATGTGGTCATGCAAATTCTGGAATTTTTGTTTGAATAATTTTGATATTTTTTTATGTTAAGACCTTTAAAAAAATCATAAAATGGTTAATGGAAATTTCTGTTAAATATAATTATTAAAATGTGTTCCCAATAATTTGTTCTTTCTATTTGCAATCTTTTGTTATTTATTTTTTAACTTTAAAAAATATATATTTATCCCAAACGAGTGGGAAAATCATGGATAAATCCTCTAAATGCATTGGTTAAAAGGTGCAGGAATCCTGTTGTATATGTGTATAAATCAGAATGGGAGGGAGTGAGAAAGAGTGTGCACTGTTTATATTTTTATTTATAATTAAGAACGAAGGTGGTTAATCCTAAGGCTTTTGACTGTAGCAGAGGCAGCCCCCCACTCTTCGATCCCTCCCTCGGCTATTTATGGAAATTTAAATCTTAATTGCTCCATTTAAATTAATTGGAGAAAGAAAAAAACTCAGCAGTTAGTCTGTTAAAATATTTATTTTCCCATGTGACTACAAAGGAGATTCTCCATCATAATGCAAATAGAAGCAGAAAGCTACCCAGACTACTGACTACCAGCATCAAATCCTTTTTGAATGAGTGTGCATTAATCCAACTTCACAGACTCACAAGTCATTACTGACATTAAACACCAAAACAAGTGATGAAAATTGCAAAAGCACAGTCAGTCATTTAGGCCGATGCACGCATAAGAAACACACACAAAGCATACATGTGCACATACACACAGGCACAAAAGTTTGATGCAGTGACAGTTGAAGCCAGGGCCAGAGGCTAAACACAATCAACAATCTGACAATGAATATTCATGCAAGCTCACACTGTGGTTTTGTGTAATATTAAGCAGCCCAATGAATATTCCTGGAGACAAATTACAGTGATGGGATGTGTGTGGAAGGTTGTGTCTACATCTTCAAGAATCCCACTCTGATCTTCCTGATTGTAACATACACTAACCATGGTTTGAGTGTTAAATAGTCTGAGAAGTTCATTTAAATAAAGAGGCCTTCTCCTGCACAAATTATTGACCTTTCTGGAAAGTCACTTTGAGTGACTGAAAGCATAAATAAATGAAATCGTGTATACAATAACATTATGAGGGCTTGTCTCAAGTCCTGAGAATGTTATTTCATACCTGATTTTGTTATTTATTTATATTTAGCTTACTGTCTTTGGACAGGTCACCTCAACTGAGCTTTTATATTCTATGTGTCATGTAACAAAATATTTATTTATTTATTTGTTTTACCTTGTGGGCTGACAAAAAGTCACATGACACAGTAGGGCTGACAAATTAATTAATCGTGATTAATCGCATCCAAAATAAAAGCTTGTGTTGACATATATATTTGTGTGTACTGTATATGTATATGTAAATACACAAACATACCTGTATTTAAGAAATATATGTGATATATTATACATATAAATATATACAGTACACACATCAAACTTTTATTTTGTAAGCGATTAATCGCGATTGATTGATTGATTTGACAGCCCTAGATGGCTGCAAATAATAAACTATTGTTTATTCATAAAATCGTATTAAAAAATAACAATTAGGAGTTATGCCAAGTAATATAGTTCATTAACCTATTTGTTGTATATACTGTATATAGATTTTAGGTTGAAAACAGGTGAAAACGAGGCTGTGAGTTTTCGGTTTGGCTTAAGAGGGTTTTTGTTTTGTTTTTTTTTGTTTGTTTGTTTGTTTTTTAATGTGATTTTTAAAACAAATTAACCAACAACAACAAAAAAACACTACTGCACCATGGATTATCATATGTCTACAAGATTGGCCATTATTGAGCGCTATAATGTAATGTCTGTTTCATTCATACTGGCAGCCGGAGGGCTCCCTCGCACAGAAACTCCACGTACATCACAGAAGTAATAGAACCAATGATGCTCCAGGAAATCCCTAATATGGACAAAGGCATCCAGCTATCTTGTGCATGTACTGTATCCAATCAGTCATCATGACAAAACACACACGCCCACTGCAGGTAGCGGCCGGTGCTGCCGCACTTTTAGCCAATCACTGGATCAGCAGACAGACGTGATGGTTCATGAGTGATGGGTTTTTAGCACGATAAAAGATCAGATTTTGAATGTATAGCTGTATATTCAGCAATGCCAGAGTGGCCTAAATATAAGTTGGTAAAGAGTGGGAGAGTAACTCGACTCTCACAACGTGAATTACACTAAGGGAGATGACACAAACGCTCTAAAATCATTAATTGAATCAAGATCGAAGCCGAATGGGACTATACGATCCATCTTTTAAACTGTCCAGATTGGTATATCCTTGAAAGCTCCTGGACTTGATTAGTTTGATTATGCAAAGTTCTGCATTATGTTCTACGTACAGGCCTACTTCATGAAAGGCTTCCTCTAGTTCTGTCTGAAGATAACTGCGACACGAGGTATGCGCATTTTTGTTGTTGGCTTATCGTACAGTAGGCCTATATGTAACAATGAATGACAATTTTGTCTGTTGTGTGAATGAACGAGTGTGAAATACATAATTCTGCTTATTCCGATCACTTACAATGGGCCCTTTTGCATTCAAATTGGCTTATTCTGACTGTTGACATTGACATTTTTGTTTGTTTGTTTTTTTGTTTTTGTGGTTATAGGTTAATTTCTTGATTGCCCTTTTGACGTACATATGGTGATATTTGGTCATTCTCTTTAATGTATTTGCCCTGATTTGATCCGTTTTCTTGGGAAATGTTTCTATTTTTATATTATTTTGTCATTATTATTTTGTTTTAAGGAGTTAAAATTGTCCTTATCAACCTTGATTGACATGGAAATTATATTCTATCACATTATTTTGACAGTTAAAGTTTTGGGCGGTTTTTAGTTTTGATGAGCTTTTGGGCTAGAAATCGTCCATCCAATCTGGCAGCACTGGTTTTGAATGATGAAACATGAAGACAATAAACACGGGACTGCGATAATATATGAGTTATCTGCAGTGGTGTAGTTGTGCCTTGAGAAGTGGTTATACTCTTAATTTATGCCCCCAATTTTTACACCGACAACGCCGACAATCGCCTCGCTTACATAATGTTTCACGTTAAAATGTAAGATTACACATAGGTAGGGTATCTTCTATAGGCTACACAGACCATTAGAAATAGGCCTACTGATGTTTATTGTCAAGTTCAACAAAGTAAGTTTAATTTTCTTGTCGAAATTGGCTGAGCATATAACTCCCAGAAACATGTGTAATATCTCCTGTTTCACCGATATTTGTCAAGCAGTGACATTTAATGTGTTTTATTCCTATTTTAAAAGCGGTTAAAATGTAATCTGTTGCAGGTGTGCTTTTATATTTAAAATGGCTTGGAACGCGGCTCAGCCAATCAGAATTTAAATCCGTTTTCAAATTACGAAAAACAATGCCATTTTCATTCTCACCTTATCATGTCAACCTCGGGGATTTATATTCCTGCATACACACACATGTTCACGCATACACTCATTGTCTGCGTCTCTCGCAGGCACGCGCGCGCATACATGCATCACACCATGCGGAAACTCCGAGAAATAGCCCTTACTTGGAGAATTTTGAATTTTAAATGGCAAATCAAGCATTTAACACTTTCACCCTTCTAATAATTTATACAATAAACAGGAGCCTAAGTCACTTCCTTAATAATTTAGACATAAGCTAATGTTGATTTATTCAGCAGGGCTAGTGCCAGCAGGAGACCCGGAGGAGCTGAAATGTGTATTAAAGTAGGACAGAGGCAGCCGGCGCCATAATAACATTTGGATAATTTTATTATGGCTCACGGCTCAGTTCATTTCCCCTTCTGCTCGCTGCATGAAATTGTTTGATTCTCACAGTGCCCGGAGTGAACTGAGAAGGTGCCACACACGTACATAAACATATGCAAACACACTTTTTCGCGCAGTTCGCAGCACACCTACTCCCTCATACCTTCTCACTCTTTGCCATGCGATCCTGACACACACGTTCAAACCTCTCTCAAACACACACAAATGGTTCTCGTGACTCTGTCTGACACACAGAGAACAGGCAGATAAATGATGTGTCTCATCACCAGAGATGCGGAAGAGTGGCAACACTTTCAATGAGAATGGACTGAGATTAATACCCTCTATCATCCCTTCTTCTGTCAGAGATATAGACAGCAAGAAATGGAGAGTAAGGACGAATAAGAAAAGAGAAAGAAAGCTGCCTGCATATGTTTAAATAAAGATAAGATGCTGATGGTAGTCTGTCTCTATAGAGAAAGACTAAAACAGTGGAGTCAGCCATAATGCTCTCAGGGCTGTGTGTGTGTGTGTGTGTGTGTGTGTGTAAATGTCCCGTTGTCATTCTTTCCCATAATAGCATGTAATATGTAGCTAATATGTCACATCAACCGTCATTTTATCAAGGTTGTGAATGTGTGTGAGTGCATACTGAATTAATAAGCCATTTTATCCAAAGTGATATTTCCAATAGAATAAATATATTCAACAAGTCACAGCAAAACTGGTGAGAAATAAACACTTTGGATAACAGTTCATATTTTGCATAAAAATGACATGCAGTTTCCACACCTTTTGAGCAATGAATCTCTATGATATTTCCATGACCTTTCCAGTTAGTTGAGCTGGATAAAAAGGCATAGAAACTGCACTCATAATGGGCCATTTCTAGCTAATAGTTTAGGGCTTGGCAAAACTAGAAAAAAACAAACATATTAATACATATAAAATAAAAAAAAATTAAGAGTAAAAAGTTCATTTCCATTACGTTTCACAATCACCGTTTTAAAATGCCCTAATATTTACAGGTTTGACATAGCCGTGCCATAGGTTTCAATCTGTGTAATGCACAGATTGCCCCCCGTGCGCGCACACACCATCCATTTGCAGGAAGCGCCTGCGGCAGCGTTCCATCAAAACTAATCATAACCATTCAAATCTGCGTCCCCGCTGCAAGATGTAGGAAGAAGGACGACTGTTTAACGCAGAAAAATCACCAGATCTATTTTTACATCCTAGAATAAGAGAAATACACATTTTTGTGTATTACAAATAGCTCATTCTTGTGATCGGTTAATTCACTAGTTGTCCTGAAGTGAGCAGAGATCTGCAGGGGCGTTTGTGTGAGAACGCTCTCTCTCTCTCTCTCTCTCTCCCTCTCTTTTTCTCTATCCGGGTCTGGCCCAGAGGGGTTGTGAAACCCCTGGAGCGACTCTCTGTGAATTCAGCTTCAGCTGGGCTCCATTCCTCAGCGCTTGAGCGAGGGGCGCGGACAGGAGCCCAAACACGGAGAGGTGACACGTCGCTGGATGTCCCATGTTCCAGGTGAGGAGCGCCAGATTGGGCTTTGTGGGTTTTTTTCTACAGAGAGAGGCAGTGGGTCTTCAGAGCGCAGCTGCATGTACGCATGTGCCAGAGGATGAGCGCGTTTGGGACAAAAATATTTATCTTCTTCTCGCAGTTTACATCCTGTCGCTTCACTACATGTGTAATGGCAGCGCAAAACGACACTTGAAGCAGTTTGTACGTTGTCACATGTGAAACTGTTCTGTTGCGTAGCCTCGAATCATTGATTGATATCGTAATGGCGTCCTCGATTAGGTTTCGCGATGCGCTACGATAAGTCGCACGCTCTTTGAACGCGAGGCGAATGTGGAAAGCGATTGTGAAAATCTGTTCTTCAACACAGCGGCTGCTTTTGTATTCATACTATAAGGTTTTGGGTTGCCAAATGGCAAATTTGATCGCAACTAGAGTGCGTTTTCAGACATTTGTAACACTTTTTGAATGATGCTGAGGATGTTTTTCTCGTTTATTTGTGTTTAGCGGCGGTTGTTATTTTTAACAGCGTTGTTTAAAGTCGAGCATTCCTTTATTCTCGTCGCAGGCTATATAATACGCTACAGCTGCTGCACGCTCAGAGCGCGCGAGAGAGGAACAAGACGCGCGTGCTACAATGGAATCGCGTTTTAAGTGCACTGAATGTCGCGTGATTCACTTTAAATGTTTTCTCTGACCAGTGTATTGTGTCCTGTAAGTTGTATTCTGTTGGCTCACAGCTCGTGGAATTGCCAGTTGTTATCCAAGTGGAAATGTGTGGTACTGTCACCTGGCATGAGTCTTTAGATATACGGTCTAATTAGGTTACCTGGCCAAGAGAGGTATAAAAAAGGGCATATAGTGTGCACTAGAGTGGGCTTTGCTTCTGTGTTCTGTGCTGTATGCTTACACATGGCCAAATCTGTGTTGTACTGCAAATTGTCAAGTGTAATATCTATCTATCTATCTATCTATCTATCTATCTATCTGGGCTTATTTTATCTTACTGTATATTATTTTATTCTATTTTATCTTATTTTCCTCTAAAAGGTGCATATTAATACCTTAAAGGTACATAGAAGTACCTAAGTGATAAATATTAGTAAATTTTGAGTACAGCTTTTGTACCTTTCTTTCTGAGATAGATAGATAGATAGATAGATAGTTATCTGTTTATCATATTTATGTCCATCTATTTGCTTAAATGTGGTTTTCATAAAAAAACATGATTCCCCAAAAATCTTGATAAGCTCTTTTTTCACAAAAAATACCTTCAGAAAAAGACGAAAGTACAGTAACAGGAAGTCACAGTGGTGGAAAAAAGTACAGTTTTGATACAGTTGTCTGAATTCTGTCTATCCGAATTTTCATACTTTAATACTATGTACTAATTTATTTATTTATTTTACATTTTTAATTGGATAACGTTTTTCAAATCTCAGGGCTCTTCAGTTCACGTTGCCTCAAGCAAGGTGTCCTTTGGTTGCACATTTCAGAATCCCAGTAGATCCAGTACGTCATCCTGTTCACCTACTGTGTCGTGAACATTTTTTGACATCCGAATTTGACATTGTATTCAGAAAATGTCATGCTAGTGAATACTGTCATGATGGAAATGTGCATAGACAGATTTGAGCTCTGTAGTTGGCCTATAGAAATACAGGTTCCTGTTCTTCTGAGAAAACTTTGCACAGACAGAATCGGTATGTGAGAACGACACAGTCGGCACCAGCCTCATCTGTTAAATCTGGAAAGAGTCTTGTATAACTGTAGGGGATCATAAAGTACAAATGTAATTGGTCTCATAGAGAACACAAGCATTCCTGTACAGAACACCATCACCCACTAAAACGCACACAATGGATCGCATGCAGCGAGCTGAATTGCTGCCCACGGACAGGGCAGAGTTGCTGAATTTTCTGACTCACTCTTGTAGAA
>NW_015624837.1:508792-514420 GCF_001515625.1 Sinocyclocheilus rhinocerous
GAAATTAAATAAAAAATATTACTAGCAAAACAATGATGTTAAAATAACACTGTCCAGCACAATGACTGTTGAATATATCAGTGCGCTATTGAAGCATTGGCAAAAGAGGACCGACACATACTACAGGTGCTCAATATGATTTACATCTCTCCCATACCGGATGGCACACAACGTTGGCATGCTCCAAGATGGTTTCTATCTCTCTCCGAGCCATACATACCCAGACACATACTCACACATTCAGTAGTTACTCTTTTTTGGCAGCCTCGGGCTCTGGCAGTAGGTTCAGCTATATCGCACCTTGGTGTTCCTCTCTCTCGCTCGCTTTCATTCTCTCCCAAGCCTCGGAGGTAGAGGCGATTTGTGATTCTGCGCTCACACTGTTTTTTAAAAAGTGATTCCTCTGAAATTCTCTATCTCTTCAGATTAGTCAGGGAACAAATTACCTGCCTGCACATAAAAAGGCCCTCTCCAATCCTCCGCACAGCCATGTAACGAGCCTGATCTCCCTTTTGAAGAGTGGGCATGTTATTTTCCCTCTCGCCTGCAGGCTACCCTGCCATGCAAATGATTATGAAATTAAATTTAAAACTATACATGTATTCAGCCTCTCTCTTATCACTATCTGCACAAAGCGCATACAAATCAGGCTGGGATCAGGGCCTCGGCTCAGGACTACACTTTAAAACTTTGCTAATTGCTAATTGGGTATCTAGGTGTGAAATGGGCTCTGCTAACAAGAATTTAAAATGTGGAAAAGAGGGTTTATTTTTTTCCGTTTCTGCTCGAGCTCTCTCGCCCTGTCTTTCCCTCTCCTTCTCTTTCCTTTGAGAGATGTCAGAGCTGTTTCTGGTGACATGCCTGTGGGCAGGAATGACAGAATGAGACAAAAGAAGAAAGGTCTCTCGTTTCAAAATGGAGGCTTATCCTCACACTGGGATATATGTGTGCTGTGCGGAGGAGAGAAATGAGATACAGGTCCGGCATTACCTCGGCCGTGCGAAAAGGGTGCTGGGAATTTAATGATTAAGGATTTGGGTGTCTAACACAAAGGTGGCTGGTTTAGTTCTCGCTAGGGGTAACCTGAGGACTCGAGTTACCGAGATCACGATCCGGTTGTATTGGCATTGTGGCCTCAAGCGAGGGACTGTACGGCAGATTTCTCCCAGGGAACTGTGAACCTCGGGAACTCCAGCACTGCACGTTTGAACAACAAACTTAAACCGAACTTAAAGCAAGGAACTAAAACTAACTACAAAACAGAAGTCTGATTCTACATGTTCATTGTCAGTTTGTTTATTCGCAAAGTTCTGTTTGTGGTACTTTATGACAATTTTTTCCCCCTCTGAATCTATTAATTTATTTATTTTTAAAAACATGAATAGAATACAGTTTGTATACAATGACTTAAATATATCTTTTCCAAGTTTTTAAATTCTCAATTGAAGTTAATTCAGTAAAGTAAAAAAAAAAAAACTCTTAAAACTCATTTATGAGTAAAGTCATGAGTCATGTGGTGCAACCAATATGCATAAAAAATAAAACAGGAAATTATATCATAGAGAGGAATTCTTCAGACCCTCATGACTGTGTGTCAGCATCAATAAAACTTAAATTATCAAATAATTTGACCTTTTTATGACAAGGCAAGGTCAGTTTAGATTCACCAAACTTCATCAAACTTAATGTAATTTCTGAATTTATAATTCATGATATAATGAAATATGATATCTGTTGATATTTTATTTTAATTTATAAAAATATTTTTAAAACATGTTTTGAAAATTACTGTCATGATATGTGTAATATATTATGTATAAAATTATACATATATATATATATATATATATATATATACTTTTTTAATTTAAAAATATTTGTAAAACTTTTCTGGAAATTATTTATTCAGTGATAAATTATGTATTCAAAATATTATTTTACTATTATTATTTTTTTTACTTGGTTATGCCACATGACATATTAGACTCATTATTTAAACTTTTCTTGAAAATATTGTAAACATTATTCAAAACCATCACAGACACTCTTACTTGCCATCTACTCATATCTTTTCCTTAAAGAAATGTTCACAAGACTGTGGAAAGACTGTATATAATGTTAATGAGTCAGATGATCACTGTTGATTTGCTGATGGATGAATAGAGCTTTTTTCATCCCTCCTCTAGCTTTGAGCCCTACTGAGCTCTAAAATCCGCTTCCTCATGCGTTGCCTCTCTCTGAGGCACAGCGCCGGAGACAAACATCTGCCTTATTCTCCAGAGCCAAACCTCAGCTCTGTGCTGTTCATACTGAGACAGCAGTTGCCTCAGGGTTCTCACGACACACACACAAACACAGGGGAGAGGAGAGAGGCGTGAATGTAGAAGCACTTAGGAATGTGTTCTTGATCAAGGTCACTCATATAGGATGATCTTGTATTAATGGATGAATGTAATGAATCAAATGGCATATTTTGCCGTATAGATTTAGAGATGGCACATGGGTCTTTATTAACAGGGCCAAAAGCAATTTTATACTGAGTACTCTAGAATCATTCATACATGAAAATATCCATGCCATGATGCAGTTCAGAGGGGCTCTGTTTACATTACAATAGCCTCTATTGCTACACGGAGGAGTATAAGAGAGGAAAATGAAAATCTGTTCTAACCTGAAAAAGTCTGCAGTGAGCTCCAGCAGAGCTGCATTTGCAAATCACAGCACATAAATGCATATCAGAACAGCAGAAGTTAAATACAGACCAGCCACACTGGCACATCATAAACAGCAAGTAATATGAAAAACTGTGGGCGATTCAGCATTTATTCACCTTAATGCCTTTCTTGATTTTGTGGAATTTACTCTTTTCCATGCAATGACAATGAATAGGGATTGGAGCTTTGAAGCTTAAAAAAAGATGCAAAAGCACCATAAAATTATCTTAAAGGGGTCATATGATGCTTTTTTAAAGATCATTATTTGGTGTATTTTTAAAATGGTCCATATGACTCAGGTCCTATATTGCAAGTCTTATGAAGCCATACAATAGCCTTTTGTGACAAATAAACAAATTTAAGGTGTTGTTCACTGATAATCTTCCAGTCAGTGAGCTGGTAACTTCAGTCAGTGATTCAGTGAGTTGATCTGAACCAGAACTGAATCAGTCCATTCTGTAAACTGGATCAGCTGGTTTATCGAAATGAGTCAACTCAAAAGATTGAAATTATTCATCCTCTCATGAATGTGCCAATGAGAGCTAGAATGGCTCTCAAGATTTTTGGTAAATAACAACTTAGATTTTTTCACTTGCAAAGGTATTTTATGACTTAGTAGTCATAAAATACCTAGTACTCGTAGCCCTAGTACTCATTCTCTTTCATTATACATCAAAAAGTGTGCAGGATATTCTTTGAGGTACACTGTAAAAAAAAAAAAAAAAGTGTAGAGAAAATTTTCACTCAGAAATTGCTAGTAAATGTCACAAACAACATAAAGAAATGCCAAGTAACACATTGAATTACACATGAAATCCTTAAGTAGAAAAACTTAATATTTTCTTGTAAAAAATTACTCTAACAATCTTTACTTACAACTTTTAAAAAATAATTTTTACGGTATGAGGTTGGAGTGCGAAAGTAATGACTATTTATTTATTTGTGAACTGTTCCTTTTGTGTTTTTTCGCCTTTTAGAGTGTTTTTCTGCCTGCTGGCCATCATTGCACACACAAACCCACAGTGTGCACTTTATTCTGTCGAAATTATTCTTACCATGCACAGAAATATCAATTAGCTCACCACACCATCTCTCTCTCTCTCCCTCCCATCTGTCACACTCTTTTCCTCTCAAAAGGCTGTATACACACTCGAAAGTATATAGATGTGGCCTCAGGGTTAGACATGATCACAGCTGCTACTGGAAACTCCCAAATCAAGTCAGCCTGCCTGAGCTGCATAGCCCTTTAATAATTAGCAGGTGTGTGTCTGTGTGGATGTAATAAAGGCATAATTTAGTGCTTAATTCTGCTGCAGTCCAATACAGAGTATAGCTGACCGTTTGCCTCTTTCGCTCGCTTTATCTCTCCATTCAAGTGTGAAAGTGTGTGTGTGTGTGTGTGTGTGTTTTAATTTTGGGCAATCTAGCTCCCCTTTCCCTGCACCTTTAAGAGCGCGTGCCTTTTTTCGTAGCTGAAGGTCACTAATACGCACAAAAAGCTCTCAGCTCTGCGGTCCAATATAGCGCATGCGCAGTGCCTCGGGACTCATACACTGTCAGACTGCAATATGGCGAGAATGCCTGGCAGCGGGGACCACTGCTGTAAAGATGATGAACCGGACCCGATGGCGGGGGAACGGGAGAGAGACGGAGGCTCGGGCGAGGAAGAGGAGGAAGAGATTCAGGAGATCCAGATCACAGGGGAAGAGGGAGACGTGTCAGAAGAAGAAGCCGAGTTAGAGTGGGAGGTGTGCGGGGAGCCCGACAGCTGCGCCGCTGCCGTGGAAACGGGGGAAGCGGTCCTTATACGGAATACGGACCAGCTCGAGTCGGCGGCGGCGGGGGACCCGGTTTTCGCCGCTTTGGACTCGGGACCCGAGGGAGACATGCACCGCTCCAGGCTCAGCGAGAACACGCGCCTGGCCACCCGGTACGCGGTGCGAATCTTCCGGGAATACCTGACGGAGAAGGCGCAAAGTACGGACTTTGAGAGCATGGACAAGCACGCGCTCTGCAAAGTGCTGCGCTCGTTCTACTCGGAGGCGCGCTCCAAAAGCGGACAGCTGTACAGCAAGTCATCCCTCATCAGCATCCGGAGCTCGCTCAACCGCTACCTGAACGAGCCCCCCTTTTGCCGCACGCTGGACCTCACCAAGGACCCCGAGCTGCGCAGCGCCAACCTCGCGCTCGCCGCGGTCATACGCAAGCTGGAGGAGCAGGGCGCCGGCCCCGTGGTGCAGAAGCAAGCCATCACGCGCTCCGACCTGAGAAAACTCTACACATCGGCCGTGTTCAGCGCCAGCTCGCCGTTCGGACTGCTCAACAAAGTGTGGTTCGAGACTTGCATGTACTTCTGCACGAGGGGGCGGGAGAACCAGCGCGAGCTCGAGGAGGACTCTTTCGGGCTAGCCGTGGACGAGGACGGACGCAAGTTTGTGTATTTCAAAGCGCTCGGGCCGTACCACAAGTCACGTTCCGCCTCCTGGACGAAAAAAAGATCGGACACGGACGATGACAACCTTCCCCGCATGTACGAGACCGCCACGGAGTTTTGTCCCTACGCGAGCTTCGTAAAGTATCTCTCGAAGCGCAATCCTCTCTGCAAGGCTTTCTTCCAGCGCCCGCGGGATCACTGCAGCGAGACCGACACGACCTGGTACGAGAATAAAGCCATCGGCAAGAACCTGCTGGGCACGAGAATGCAGATGCTGTCGCGGGCCGCCAAACTGTCAAAGACCTACACCAACCACTGCATCGGCGCCGTCTCCATAGCAACGCTCAACGGCATTGCGGGCATCGGGTCAAAGTTAGCGCCTCTCCGCGTCTCTCCAGAAACGGTCAACGGAGGAACGCACCTGCAGCACGTGCTGCGCTGCGAGGCCGAGCTCGAGCTCAAACCGCAGAAGGTGATCAA
>NW_015624837.1:515164-516299 GCF_001515625.1 Sinocyclocheilus rhinocerous
CGGAGTTCTGTCCCTACGCGAGATTCGTCAAGTACCTCTCGAAGCGCAATCCTCTCTGCAAGGCTTTCTTCCAGCGCCCGCGGGATCACTGCAGCGAGACCGACACGACCTGGTACGAGAATAAAGCCATCGGCAAGAACCTGCTGGGCACGAGAATGCAGATGCTGTCGCGGGCCGCCAAACTGTCAAAGACCTACACCAACCACTGCATCGGCGCCGTCTCCATAGCAACGCTCAACGGCATTGCGGGCATCGGGTCAAAGTTAGCGCCTCTCCACGTCTCCCCGGAAACGGCCAACGGAGGAGCGCACCTGCAGCACGTGCTGCACTGCGAGGACGAGGCCGAGCTCAAACCGCAGAAGGTGATCAAACGCCCTCGGACGCTCGTCTATCCGGTAAGCGTTTCGGGACCGGGGGCATCGCCGAAAAGACTCTGCGCGCGCGCCGCCGTGGAGTGCGCGGACACTCCGACTGTCACCGCGCTAGTCTCCTCTCATTGCCAACCCAACGGAGAGAGTCCTCGTATGCTCCCCTCACAGGTAATAGCGATTTCATGTCTTTAGCACGTCGGTATAAAGACGGAACGTTTTTGACACGTGACACGTGCTTAGATTAGCGCTTCAGATTAGTTTTCCAAGCGGCCCTGCTGTCTGTCAATCACACCAGTCAGAGGACAATTGGGTTTTCACACCGAGTATATTTATGCAAATTAATGATTTAAAACAACGTGGGATGTCAAATTTGACTCATATGTGTGTGTGTGTCATTTTGCATGGAACATTTGTCAGCAAATCCCTGATTTACTTCTTCATTGTAATGAGTAAATTTTGTTATGATGGTGTTATCTTGTGAAAGAGTGCGATTTCAGGCTGAAACTTAACTTTGAATTGTGCCACTTGGTCCCCATTAATGTACAAAAGCAAGTGCATTGTACGTTTTCATGTTCATTTTTTTTATATGTGTTCTTAAAGGGGTCATATGATGCTGCTAAAAAGAACATTATTTTGTGTATTTGGTGTAATGAAATGTGTTTATGCGGTTTAAAGTTAAAAAAACACATTCTTTTCCACATATTGTACATTATTGTTTCTCCTCTATGCCCCGCCTTTTTGAAACGCGTCGATTTTTACAAAAC
>NW_015624837.1:516729-517872 GCF_001515625.1 Sinocyclocheilus rhinocerous
CTTCTTCACGACATGGCGGCAGCAACAATACTACAGCTAGAATAAAAGTTATGCCTTCTTTCTTTGCGTGAACATTTGGGCGGCGTTATGCTAATCTTCCCACATAGTGAGGTAGATATGTGGGGGCGTGTTCGAACGAGCCGTTTTAGGTAGGTGTGGCTAACTCTTAACTTTTATAAAGAATATCTCTTTGGATTTGAGACTTTAGTCTTTGCAACTTTACAGATCTTCTTTATGCACCAAGAGCTTGTAACACTCTAAAGAGAAAGGAAAAAATGAAATCGCATCATATGACCCCTTTAAGGTCTGTTTTTAGACTTAGATTAATACACCTTTATTGTATTTGTACTTTTTTTTATAACTAACTCCCCATCTTTATAAACAAGTCCATCATCTCCATCTTTGCCGAGGGGCAGCAGCACAAATTGCCAGTGGTGGTCCATTTGGGGATGTGATTAAGACTGATTTCTTCATATGTTGGTGAATATTATTATGCTTTGTAAGTAGGCTGTACTAAAACAGGCACAGATTTCTTCACCCTTCAGCATGAAGGTGAGTGTGAAAAATAAAAGCATTCGTTGCCTGCAGAGGAATGAGCTAATATTGCACCTGTGCTGGGCTCCAGCAAAAACCAATGACTCCTAAATATAATGCCTGAGATGAGCTGTTTAGTGTGGTCTTCAGCTGCATGACACTATATTAATTAAACAATGCTCTATAGTACCTGTACCACACTAAAATATTAATCCTGAAGAGTTTATACCTGTGCTTTTTTTTAAATGCAACCACGGCTATATTGTCGTAATGAATGTTAATGTTGAAGTATTTTTTTGTTTGTAGTTGCCATGCTTTAAAAGCACAGCATGTATTTGTCTTAAAAAAAAGTTTGGGGTAAGTATTTATTAGCGACCCCGGGGAAGAGAGTCCTGGAAAACATCCTAGAAAAGAACTGAAAGGCCTTGTCAATTATGACACTTCATAATTTCACATTCACATCCAATTATATCCTGCTCCCTCCTTGCTAATTAACAGATGTAAAGTGAGTCTATGCTCTGCTTTCATATCTTCCTCAGTTGCTGTACATGCTGAGATGTGGGTGAGATGCATTAACAGTACAGTCTCTGAGTCAGAGACTTTGAAACT
>NW_015624837.1:518103-522188 GCF_001515625.1 Sinocyclocheilus rhinocerous
GAGTCAGAGACTTTGAAACTTTGAGAGATTTTTTACCTCATGGATCCATTGTGTCCTTTAGATCCATCGTTTTACATGTTTTGCATTTACAGGTACACTACCAATCAAAAGACTGTTATGCTCACCAAGGCTGACTATATATATATATATATATATATATATAGTGAAATATTTAAAATGATTTTTTTATTTATTTGTTTGTTTTAATATATTTTAAAATGTATGTAATGTATTTCTGTAATTGAATTTTCAGCATCATTACTCCAGTCTTCAGTGTCACATGATCCTTCAGAAATCATTCTAATATGTTGATTTGCTGCTCAAGAAACATTTTAATCAATGAAACATTTATTATTATCAGTGTTGAAAACCGTTGTGCTGCAGCTGCTTAATATTTTTGTGGAAACGGTGATACAATTATTTTTTCAGGATTCTATGAATAAAAAGTTCCAAAGGAATTTGAAATAGAACTCTTTTGTAACATTATAAATGTCTTTACTGTCACTTTCAAAATCAATGAAAATTTGTTTTGTTTTTAATATTACCCACAAACTTTTATTTTGTCATTTTCCACCCCATGCTCTCATTTTCTCATTGTCTACACTTAGCGAGAAAATAAAAGACTTTAAAAAAAAAAATGCATAAGAAAAAGTCTTTTTGACCTAAGTTAGTCTTCCCATAGGCATAACGCCCCATTCAGCCACCATTAGAAAGCTGCAGCCGCTAAAACACCCAGTTGTGCCAGAGATGTTTATCATTAGTGCTTTAATGTGCTTGCCTGGGAACATGTTTATTTGCACATGTTCTGTGTATTACCAAGGGTTCATGCTTGTTTTTCAGGTCGCTGTATAAGCCAGTCCGCTGAACTCATTCTTTCAGCAAGTTTCATTCTGTAAGACAGTCGACTCAGATATTGTTACTCCGCTTTGGGCAAAAAATGCATTGATAGTGCACTAAGTACACAAGTATACTTATGTTACAGTTAACTTTTTTCTGTTTTTCATCTTTAAAGGAAATTCTGCCCATGGCTGTTTCATTGCACCTCAGTAGAGAGTGACCATTGAGATTTAGCAAACAGTTATTTCCCAGCACAAGCAGATGTTATGTCAGACGAAGCCCATTGAACGAGCCCCTACTGATGCTAATGAGAGTGGCGCTGCTGTAAAGTTGTGTAGTGCTGACAGCCAAATCACTATTAATATCATAACAGGTCAATTGAATTATTTCCACTTATGTTGCAAATGTAGTTGTCAAGGTAGAAATGATTATCTGTGTTTATGTTGTAAAGCATTTAGCGCTGTGCTCCCCATTCCACTCATGACATGTTAACCAAATGAAGAGGCTGCTTCAGTTGTTTCTGTTCAAATACTTTCCCATTCTAGTTTAGTGTGCAGAGAGTGCTGTAAGTGAGTCATTTAAAAGTTGATTCCCAAAAACACAGGACAATGGATGATGGGAGTTTGAGGCAAAAGGGGCTATAGAAGTGTTCAGGAAACCTGCAAATCTGTTTGGTTTCAGCTAGTGACAGAGATCAAGTCAAAATTAAATCAAAATTGTCAGCTGTTTATGTAATATTGACATATGACATAATATTCCAAAGGGAAAAAAATTGCATTTGTAAAATTTAAACCAGTGGTGCCCAAACGTTTGCTACGAAGGTCTGAACGTAAATGTTGCATTATATCCAATTATATTATTAAAACAGACATTTAAAAAAAAAAATTCAGATGTGTTATATTCTCTACATTTCAATGCAAAAATAAAAAAACATATACAGTATGAAGTACTTCCTTAACAGTAATGAGAGAGAGAGAGAGAGAGAGTCAAGAGTTAGTGGTTGCCCAAGCGGTCCTCTTTGTTGTCTTTAATAAACATTGTATTTCAGATTAATTAAGAAACTTTGAATCACAGTTGTCATAAACACGTTGAAACAAATAATACATATAAGATACTTAAATCAAATCACAGTAAGCAAATAAATAAATAACCATATGTACAGAAAGGACTTTACTCATAAATATCTCAGATTAACAACTCAGGTAAGTACCGTATTGTCCCGAATATAAGACGATGTTTTTTTCTTGGAAATACATCTGAAAAAACGCGGTCGTCTTATATTCAGGGTCTAGATTTTGACATGTCAATAATACACCCACAACAATAGGTGGCGCCAAATACGCATAAAACGAGTGTGCCGTGAAATACGTAATGTAATGCGTGTTGTAAAGAGCGCAAGTAAAAACAAAAGAAGCAGAAAACCTTAAAGCTGCATGAGTCGTGACTGTCACGTTAACCTGATGGAAACAAAAATTAAAATAGGAAAAATATGCAATATGAAAATAATTGAAGACAACATGTGTTTTACTGAGAAAAAACAAGATTTGGTTTGTAAAAAGCCTTTTTCCAAAAGGTACATCTGGAAAAAGGGGGGTTGTCTTATAATCAGGGTCGTCTTATATTCGGGCCAATACGGTAATAGAAGTAATACACAAACAGCTCAGATAAATGATACATGAATGCACTTCTCTATGACACAAGTATCTTAAAATTACTAATAACACAAACGATCAATTGAACAAATTACTTGAACATTAAAGCATGTAAATTATAGTTTGACATGAAAATTAATAAAAATAACTAACCTTAACAGTAAATGAGAGAGAGAGACGAGTTAGTGGTTGCCCAAGCGGTCCTCTTTGTTGTCTGAGAATGCGCCACAGTTTTCCAGAATTTGGAAAATGCAGCTGGCCTGTTCAATGCAAACTCATTATAACACATTAAAGTAATTTAAATTAAACTTATATATACACATGTAAATATAGAAATAAACATACATAGATACAAAACAAAATATAGCAAATAATGTAATATTATTGTGACCCAAAATGCAGGGTGGTCACATATATACACTCTAAAAAAAATGCTGGGTGGTTTCAACCCAACTTTGGATCAAATATGGACTAACCCAACTGTCTGGTTAAATTTTTTAATAAAATGTTTAACACGACAGGCCAAATCAAAGGTCATCGCAGGCCATAAACTTTCGACCATGGGCCTGTGACATTTCTTTTCTGCTGACGTCACAAATGCCTTTTACTTGTTCAGCCCTTCCCTTCCAACCAACTCATTCCATTCTGGTCTATTCAATGCCCACTTTTCATGATCCAATCAAATCTTGATGGATAAATTCAATCTCAATGAAAATATCAAAAAGTTCATACAACTTGTTATATGCTATTTTCCTAGGCAGTATATCTATATTCTCAATGCATCTGTTCTGGTGTCAATATCCACTTTTCATGATAAAATAAACTCCCAAGGTTTTTTTCAACAAAGTAAAATGGGTTTCAATTTCATGTTGTCTCATTTAATCTCCTAATATGAATGTAAATCTTGAAATTGCCTATCTTACCTATCATCTTTTTTTTCTCAGGAGAATCGCAGTAACAGTGTGGGCATGTCGACTCGGCCGATCTTGGCACATTCGCCGGTCTCCCCGCTGAGTACAGCTGGCATCCCCACACCTGCACAGCTCACGAAGTCCAACGCACCGGTCCACATTGATGTAGGGGGTCACATGTATACCAGCAGCCTGGCCACATTAACCAAATACCCAGAGTCCAGGTAAATTTCACACAGACACCAAACCTTATAGAAATGGACACCATAGTATAATAGATAGGGCTGGGAATTGATTTAAAAAGAATTGATTCTGAGGTGTTGCGAATAGAGAATGAACTTATTTCAAAAAGCTCAATGTCATGGTAAGTCACGAAGAAACATTCAAATAAAGCATATTGCTGATAATTGCCTTTAATTAAGTTAATGAGTTGTTTCATTCTGTGATCCAGTATGTTGAAAAGCATACAACTGACAAATATTGATTAGCCTATGTCTTGGATTACATTAAAGGGGTCATATGATGCTTTTTTAAAGATCATTATTTTGTGTATTTGGTGTAACAGAATATGTTGACATGCTTTAATGTTCAAAAAACACATTATTTTTCAAATACTGTACATTATTGTAGGTCCTCTATGCCCCGCCTCTCTCAAACGCTTCGTTTTCTACAAAGCCCCCTCCTT
>NW_015624837.1:522320-524771 GCF_001515625.1 Sinocyclocheilus rhinocerous
AGATATGTGGGGGCGTGTTAGAACGAGCCGTTTTAGGGGGGCGTGGCAGAGTCTTAACTTTGATAAAGTATATCTCTTTGGTTTTGAGACTTTAGTCTTTGCAACTTCAGGGATCTTATCTATGCATAATCAGCTTGTAACACTCGAAAGAGAAAGGAAAACTTGAAATCGCATCATATGACCCCTTTAAAGTTTTGCACCTAAAACACACAATACAGACACTGATGCACACGGATTTGTGCATTTGTCTGTTCACACACAAGTCCGTTATGATGTGTGTTTGCTCCATATGTGTGTGTTTTGTGTGTATGTGTATGTGTCTGTGTGTGTGTATGTGCGGCTTGTCTGTGCTCTTTAGCTCATTGACCGGTATGTTTCTGCAATGCCAAAGAGCATTATTGTCTTGTAGCTGCTGACTGAGTCAAACATCAGAGCACAGGCCAAAAGGAGCCTGAAGCGCTTTGAGCCAGACTAGCACCCTGTTTCACAACTGCTCACATGTCTCACACAGTTTCCGCCTCCCACTGTCCCTTACAGTGGCATAGAAATACTGAGTCTCACACATATTGTCTCATAGAGAATCAAACGGATCTGGTATAATGTAGTATAGGCCTTGGAAAGCCTTTGTAATTGTCAAATAGATATTTCTGAGAGCACTGGCATCAGTGACACTTGTGATCCATTCCCCCTTTGGCTACTTGATCACAAACAACATCAATATGACAATGCACTCATCATAGAGCCAGGAAGCAGGGCACTGAATGATGACATTTGCGTCGTCAGGAGCAATGATGGTCGCTGCCTCCAGCCTTGCCCTCTGTGATGCTGATGCAGATGCAGGCTACAGTTCAGGCAGACTGTGCTGACCGAAAGAACTGTAAAAGTCTGCTCATGTATTTACATGAGCACACTCAGATTGTTTTAATGAATATTTTAGCACAGTGGTTCTCAAACTTCCATCAAATCAGAACCTCCATGCAGTTTTCAGAATAGGACTAGGTGTTATAATCCCAATATTCAGGGATTATAACACCTAGTCACAATTTTCCCTCAGATTGTTTTGATCATTTATTTTCCGCAAACTGACGTCTCTTTAAGCGCAAGCAAAAAACAGTACATTGGTAATACCATTGTTATTGTAGTTAAGAGACAATAGTCCACTGGCCTTTTACAACACATATGGAAAGGATCACTATGTATTAATTTCACATGACAACATTTGTATAGAAGTATATTGGGGAATTTGGGTTAGAGCAGTTTATCTTAAAACTTGCTCTGTCGAGAAGCACATGAAACTGCTGTCAGACTGATTGTATGTGAGAATGAACTTTGAATTAGTCTTAATTATAGTTACTTTTTATTGTATATACATCATAATTAGAAATAAATGTGGGAAAAACATGGGAAAATAAAAAAATACTAACAAATAAAAAAGTATGAAAATACCAAAGATTAAAGAAAAAAAATAATGTCAATTTATATAATATCAGTTATATCAATATATGTCAATTTAAAATAAATGTTGTTCTTTTGAACTTTCTTCATAAAAAATCCTGAAACTCACAGAAATATTAAGCTAACATTAAAAATATTAAAGGGTTAGTTCACCCAAAAATGAAAATTCTGTCATTAATTACTCACCCTCGTGTTGTTTCAAACCCGTAAGACCCTCCCATAGACAGCAAGGTAACTACCACGTTCAAGGTCCAGAAAAGTACCAAGATGATCGACAAAGTAGTCCGTGTGACATCAGTGGTTCAACTGTAAAGTTACGAAGCTACGAGAATACTTTTTTGCGCAAAGAAAACAAAAATAACGAATTTTTTCCGCATTTTCGTCTCTACTGCGTCACTTTGGACGTGCGTTCACGACAGTATCATGACGCGAGCGTGTGGCGGCGCTGACACAGATCCGGCGTAATTACGTCATCACGCCGGATCTGGGTCAGCTCGTAACTTCGTAACTTTACAGTTGAACCACTGATGTCACACGGACTACTTTGTCGATCATCTTGGTACTTTTCTGGACCTTGAACGTGGTAGTTCCCTTGCTGTCTATGGGAGGGTCAAAGAGCCTTCAGATTTCATCAAAAATATCCTAAATTTTTGGGTGAACTAACCCTTTAAACTTTTTAAAAATTAATAACAATGTTTCTTGAGCACCAAAAACATTAAAAAAGCTTTTGAACTCCAAGCTTTGACTCCAATTTTTGAACTGAAAAAATAAACTATATTTGTAATCAATTGTGTGTGTGTGTGTGTGTGTGTGTGTGTGTGTGTACCTGATATTCTCTACCTTATATGGGGACCAAATGTCCCCACAAGGATAGTAATACCAGTAAATCTTGACCTTGTGGGGACATTTTTTTGGTCCCCATGAGGAAACAAGCTTTATAAGTCATACAGAATGAAGTGTTTTGAAAATCTAAAAATGCAGAAAGTTTTGTGTGAG
>NW_015624837.1:525494-534203 GCF_001515625.1 Sinocyclocheilus rhinocerous
TGTGTGTACCTGGTATTCCCTACATTATGGGGATCAACAAGGATAGTAATACCAGTAAATGTTGACTTTGTGGGGACATTTTTTGGTCCTCTATGAGGAAAAAAGCTTATAAATTATTGAGAATGAAGTTTTTTTTAAATCTAAAAATACAGAAAGTTTTGTGTGAGGGGTAGGTTTAGGGTAAGGGGATAGAAAATACAGTTTGTACAGTATAAAAACCATTAATGTGTCCCCATGGAATGCCCCCATAATAATAGGAATACCAGTGTGTGTTTGTCTGTGTGTGAGAGAGAGAGAGAGAGAGAGAGAGAAACCTTGCATAAGAAAGCTAATCGTTATTGTTGTTCGATTACATCTAAATATTTTAACATCTGTCTGTTCCTCTCACAGGATTGGTCGTTTGTTTGATGGCACGGAGCCCATTGTATTGGACAGCCTGAAGCAACATTATTTTATAGATCGCGATGGACACATGTTCCGCTACATTTTAAACTTCCTCAGGACCTCAAAACTGCTCATTCCAGATGACTTTAAGGTAGGAATTAAAATCTTATGCTGCATTATTATAGGCTTTTTTTTTTATAAAAGAATAGTTCGCCCCAAAATTAACATTCTGTCCATATGCTGTTTTTTTTTTCATGAAACACAGAAGTAAAAGTACTTTGAAGAATCACTACACATTTCTTGCCATACAACAGTTCATATAGTGACCAAGGGCTGTCCAAAAACAAAATAAAAAGACAGTCATAAACAAAGACTGATTTTTAATTTCTAGGTGAATCGTTCCTTAAGTATCAGTTGTGCCATCTATCTGTGTGTGTAGGACTACTCTCTGCTGTACGAGGAGGCCCGATATTTCCAGCTGCAGCCTCTGCAGGCTGAGCTGGAGCGCTGGCGTTCGGAGCAGGACTCTAGGTACACATCACGCATGTGTGAGTGTGTGGTAGTGCGCGTGGCCCCCGAGCTAGGAGAGAGGATAACACTCAGTGGTGATAAAGCCCTCATCGAGGACATCTTCCCAGAGATAGGAGACGTCATGTGCAACTCCGTCAACGCAGGCTGGAACCATGATTCCACTCACGTCATACGCTTCCCTCTAAACGGATACTGCCACCTAAACTCTGTACAGGTGCGTGACACCTTAAACACCACTCACACACCAGCCAATTCCAGTTATTTACTTATTTTTATACTAAATATTCATTTTTATGAAGTATTGATCACTTTTTTACTGACTTTTGAGAATTCACGAGCCATGCAAGTCATAAACAAAGTCAAAAATATTACACAAAAATGTGATACAACTGTCCTGATATCATGTTGAAGTAAACAAATTTCTTGAAAAGAAAACTTTAAGTAAAAAAATATATTTTTCAAAGTTGTAAGTAAAGATTATATTTTAAATTATATATTAAAAGAGTATATTTTACAACAAAATACTATTTCATATATATATATATATATATATGTTAGTTTAATTCAATGTGTTACTTGCCATTTGTAAGTTTTTTGTAATTGTTTGTGAAATTTACTAGTAATTTCCAAATGAAAATTGTTTTTACACCAATGTTTTCAGTGTAGTTTGACATAACACAATTAACATTATTTCTAAAAAAAAAAAAACTTTACCTTTAAAATATATTTAAATTTTAGTTTTTTATTTATACTTTTTATTATACTTTTTTCTTTTAAATAATGATCAAGTAGTGTATACTCGCATATATGTACAGTGTAAAGAAAATATATTATTTTTTTACTTGATGGTTACACCACATGTAACCATTTCAAATGAAATCTGCAAGTCTTTCAAAACAACTTCATCCAGAAACGTCAGCTGATTTTGCGTTAGAAACTACAAACACTGGCCCATGATTCATGTCAGGAATGAATGTACAATATGAGCTCAATTTTTCCTATACTGTGCTCTGTAACCATTTCATACTGTGTGTGTGTATGCGTGTGTGTGTCTAGAGGCTGTCTAATCCTGTTTGCTTATTAAATCTTTTGGCCCCTGGCACTTGCCGTCACACTAATGGAAGCAGGAGATTGAGAAAAGTAGAGGCAGAAGACAGGAAAGAAAAATGAGAGAAAAAGAGAATTGAAGGACAAAAGCATGATGGAAAGTCACACAGTGCAGACAGACAGAAACTTTGACCTGTAAATGAGAGGTTGGGTGGATGGGAGGTGTGGGGACCAAAAAAGAGAAAGATGGTGGAAAACTGTAGATAGAGGGAGGGAGTGAAGGGAAATTTAGGCAGTGCTGGAGAGAAAAAGAGGAAGGGACATCCTCAAGGCACACTAATGGAATGTGATCTCACAGTTCTGTGGAGCGAATATCTGCAGGACTGGAAGAAACAGTGAGAGAGAGTGAGACGGAGAAATAGACAGAAAGAAAGACAGAATAAGCAAGTGGTTTAAGTATCTCATTTTGTTCAGTTGAGAGAGCTGCTGGACAGATGGTTTATAACACTTTCGTTGTGTTGTGTTTCTAACTGAAAACGACAGTGATTTTGTGCCAGGGGTGTTCAATTAAAGGGATAGTTCACAAAAACATGAAAAAAGTCACAATTTACTCATGTCGTTCTAAATCCATATTCTGTTTTTTTTTCTCTCTCTCTCTCTCTCTGTGAGACACAAAAGCAGAAATTTGAAGTCTTCACACTGTTCTTCTCAAACAGTGATTGTTTATAGTACAGCATCTTTAAAGCTCCACATCCTTAGCAAGTACATGTGCATCCCAACAAGTAAAGCATTCTGCAAATTTTTTGCGCTTGAATCTCAAGCTGTATAAACACATTTATAAACACAACCTGCCAAGGTTGACAAGAGAAAGATGATTCAGAGGCAACGTCTGTGCCAATAGACATCTTAACTATTTGTGTGGAGAAAAATATTTACACTACTGTTCGGTGTCAGGTTTTATTTATTTATTTATTTATTTATTGAAAGAAATTAATGCTTTTATTCAGCAAGGATGCATTAAAATGATCAAACGTGACACTAAAAACTAAGCAGCACAACTCACTTGAGCACCAAACCCCAGCATATTAGAATGATTTCTGAATGATCATGTGACACTGAAGACTATGGCTGCTGAAAATCCAGCTTTGCCAACACAGGAATAAATTACATTTTAAAATAATTTAATCAAATAAATTCGGCCTTGGTGAATATAAGAGACTTCATTCAGAACCATTAAAACCTTACTGACCCCAAATGTTTGAACAATAGTGTATATTAATTGTTTACTGTTGGTAGAATATGAAAGGATAATAATTTGGTGTGTGTTTGGGATTTTTTGTGTTCATTAGGTTCTGGAGCGACTGCAGCAAAGAGGTTTTGAGATTGCTGCTTCTTGTGGAGGTGGTGTGGACTCAACCCAGTTCAGTGAGTACGTTCTGAGGAGAGAGATCAAAAGAAGTCACCGTGGGGTCACGACCTCCGTCATTCGAATCAAACAGGAACCACTGGATTAGCTGCCAGCTCTCACAAACAATAAACTGGATGTGGTATTTTTAACTGATTATAAGGGATGTTTTAATTTATGTTGTAATCCTCTGAGACATTTTTTCATTGGCACTGCCCCTAAATAAACCGTTTCAAATAAGGAAAAATATGTTGAAATTCAAATTGGAATTTTTTCTGAACTTCTCTGGCTATACTGAGTGGTCTTCATTTTGATTCTCTGTGTGAAGGTTTGTTTTATAAACTTCAAGACTGCCAGACTGCACATTTGCTGGATTTGTCTTCACCGTGACAGCTAGGAGTGGAAGTGGCTAAACTAATGTTACACTATATACATGTATGACATCCTGTAAAGAATTTCAGCTGCCATACAGTACTTATTTAATAAGCTGTTTGATTAATAATTTATGTTGCTAATCTTCAAATGTTTATCTCATAAATAGCATATCACACCAGAGAGGAATAGCAGCACTAATTAGAAAAATACACACAAACACACACACACACATATAAAGGGTAAATCACAGCTGTGGGTTTCTGAGGAATCATGACTTAGACAAACCCTCATCTTGACAAACGCAGTCATGAAACTGAATGATCTGGAAGATTTCATTATAAAGTATATTTCTTTCCCCAACTCTTCTTCATTTTTATAATTTTAGCAGACAAGTTCAAATAGAAAACTGTCAAATCAGTCAGATGAATATATGTTGTAACCTGCAGTATTTTTTCTTTTAAATATTACACACAAAAAAATGTGTAATTTTTTTGTTTTTTTATCAAAAATATACAGTGTCTGGCTACACTTAAAACTGGTTTATAATCCATGAGATTAAAGTTTGTAGAAGAATGTAATGTGAAATTATTAATAAAAGTTTTGAAAAAGACTTCTGTATTAACATATGGAAAATATGGCTACAACATAACGCACAAGTTTCAAGGGATTGTCTTTTTCTTAAAGAATTTATTTAAGAGTACAATTAATTT
Organism: Sinocyclocheilus rhinocerous; assembly: GCF_001515625.1. Lineage (NCBI taxonomy): Eukaryota > Metazoa > Chordata > Actinopteri > Cypriniformes > Cyprinidae > Sinocyclocheilus > Sinocyclocheilus rhinocerous. The sequence continues at coordinate 529,947 of NW_015624837.1, forward strand.
TCATTCATGCTCAGTGCTCAGGAATTCAGTTCGACTGGCGAGATCCTCTTATGACGTTTTGATCGTGAATCATTCTCCTTAACTTCCACGTGCTCACTTTCTCTCGTTTCAAAGATTGGCCATGCGTCCCAATGTTCATACTATCCAACCTAAATAGTATGTGAGATTAAAATAAGTATGTCCCAAAGCATAGTATGTTGAAAAGAGTATGCCAAAAGTCCCCGGATGGTCTAGGTACTATTTCGGGTAGATTTTTGATTTTTTTTTTCGGTGTGTGGATCCGTGCAATCCATTGCGCTTTGGCGAAGGATTCAATATAGTGACCGATTGCAGAACTACAAACAAAGAATAAAAAGCGTAAAAAAAAACTACAAGCATGGCGGATGTGCGCGAGACGGTTTAGATCAGGGGTGCCCAAACTCGGCCCTGGAGGGTCCTGCAGAGTTTAGCTCTAACTTGCCTCAACACACCTGGTGGGAAGTTTTTAGTATGCCTAGTAAGAGCTTGATTAGCTGGTTCAGTTGTGTCTAATTGGGGTTGGAGCTAAACTCTGCAGGACACCACCCTCCAGGACCGAGTTTGGGCACCCCTGGTTTAGATAAAGGGATTCGAGTTACTAACAATCAACATTTACCCTGATAAAATATTTATTTCATGTTATCTGTGTTATATTTCATCTGCAACAACAAAAATTTTAACTTTTATAAACATCAGTTTGGCCATTACCTTTTAAATGCGTCATTATGCAAAATATGAGCAGAGTTCTCGAACGACTCACAGCTGGCAGATCAACGTGCTACTTCTTTTCTCTTCAATACGGTAGGAAGTTAAATTAAATGAAATGCAGAGGAGGTTAACTGTGAAAAGATGATTGACTGGCCAGTTAACAGTGACAGGGTGCGTGTAACTATGCGACAGAGTCACAGAGTGGTCCATTAAAGTCGGCATGAAATCAAAATTGAAAATTCTTATTTTTAATGGAATACTGCATGTGCCCTCCTCAAAATGACACAGCTTCTCTTCCGGTCATGAGCTATGGCGCAAGGGCGGAGCTAGTGACGTGAGGGGTAAACACTGGGATAAACAACAGGGGGAAAAGCTGAAGCTGATGCTTCACTTTATAGAAATCAAAGCATTGACCAGTGCTGACGCAAGCAATGGGGGGAGTACACTACCCTTAAAAATTGAAAGGATATTAGGATATTACCACAACATTACTCTAAGGACATCGCAAACAATTTTTTATGAATATGACTTAACCTGATCTCTCTCTCTCTCTCTCTCTCTCTCTCTCTCTCTCACGAGCGCGCTGTTAGGCATGTTTTGTGCCGTTGATCGTTCTCGTCGTCGTCTTCCTCAATAAATAAAAAAGTTCTTCATGCTAGGGTGTCGGCGGTGAATCCAGTGGCGAGAAATCCCCCCACAACTAACTGCAAACTGGCATTCAGATCTACCTCCATTTTGTTAGCAACGCCCCAACTTCCAATGATCCAATCAATTCCCAAAGGACGAAATCAAGTCCCGCCCTCTCATTTCAGATGCCGTTTCACTCGGATAGACGTCACAGTAGGGAAAAAAAGACAATCGCTACTTCCGTTTCATGCTGACTTTAAAGACAATTGTATGACGTGATAGTATGTCTCAAAGCTTGCCTACTCTTCTACTACACACTCAAAAGTATGTACTTTTTCTTCACCAAAAGAGTACATACTTTAAGGGTGTACTTTATAAGTAGACACATTGGGACGCAACATGGCTGTATAAAAACCAAGTTGCATTCAAGTCAGCATTTCATTGGTTGGATCTTACTGAACAAATACGCCCTTGACTGAAGGGGCCAATTAAGATGTTTGAATCTAAACAAGATTCGGAACTGCACTGAAGGAAGCATCTCATTAACAAACGCTTGAATGACTCGGTGCTTTTAGTGAATCAGTTGAGTGATTCACTGACTCACTCACACACACAAAAAGACATTCGCTTGTCTCCACCTACTGGCGTAACTGTGTAGCGTACAGAAACACTCAATGAAAGAACCGAAGAATCATGAATAGTTTGGATGAATTCAAATGATTTGAATCCTTCGGGTGAATCAAAATCTCCACCTCTGACTGCTGACTTGGCGAAAGCTGTATATCCGTCGTGTCGCCCACGTATTTGTACATATAAATTTGATTATTCTACCAAATAGATGGAAAAACATGTCAAGGTTGTCCTCTCTACCAAATTATTTAATCTGTGTTTAATACATCGAGAAAGTAGACTAAATAATATCAGAAACATCGGGTTCAGATAAATTAGACAGTGATCAGTCTCGTGCGCCAACAGAGAACGGAGAAAACAACAACGACACGCAAACAAGCAACACTGAGGATCCAGTGGACCCTTCATTAGACAAGAAAAGAGAAACGTCAGACTCGAACGCTAATGTTAACACCTCTGAAAACAGCAAACCAGATTTAGCTTCCCCTAATGGTGAAGGAGAACAGCCAAAACCGAAGGCAGAGGCTGATTCATCAAACTCTGCTAGTCAGCGTCCTGTAACAGTCATGAGCTCCAGTTCAGCCTCATCTGAACCTGCTCCAAAGATCATAGCAGGCCCTGCACAGATCAGATCCACCACACCAGTGCTCGTAGGAGCCAGGGTGGTGACGTCTAATGTTCAGGGAGCAGGGGCCACCAGTTTGGCACTGGTTCCTCAGCCTGGAAGGATCTCTGTAAGCTCCGTGGCCATAAGCCAGCCCAGGGGTCACCACACTGACCACGGCCAAAGGGGCAGTCGTGACATTGCCAAGGATTTCCACCCCATCACAAAGTGTACCAATGACACGCACACCTCAGACCATGCCACTGCAGCTGCCTGCCAACTTCCAGGTCCCACAAGGTGAGTTTTTTTACGGGTGGATTCAGGATCCACTTTTTCATTTCTTGGTCTGTTAGTGTATTCGAACTGTAATACTCTACTTAACAATCAAGCCTACTTATCAGTCTTGGCGATGTCTTACTCTCTCTCCCCTGCCTCTGAAGGAATGCTGTTAATCCGCAGTGACAGTGGGCAGTTGATGTTGGTCTCTCAGCAAGCTCTGGCCCAGGCACAGGCTCAAGGAATGCTGCCAAAACCAGCTAGTGCCAATGCCTCTGCTATAGTTAGTCCATCCTGTATAGTTTGGTCACTTATTTTTAATGCTGGGAATATAAACAAAGATCCAGTGAGATAAATATGGTTTTTGAGCTTGTATAAAAAACTTTTTATCTCACAATTCAGACTGATTATTCATACTCAGAACTCCGAGTGCTGCTGTCTTCACTTTAATGCTAATCAAATAACTAAAGACAAAAGATCGCACACTATTCTTGACTAAATAACTTTTGTAACTTTCAATCCAGTGAGATAAATATGGTTTTTGAGCTTGTATAAAAAACTTTTTATCTCACAATTCAGACTGATTATTCATACTCAGAACTCCGAGAAATAATGTCAGAATTTGTGAGATATATTAAAATTTAAATTGTGAGGGAAAAAGTCAGAATTGTGAGATATAAACTTGCAATTGAGAGAAAAAACTCAATTGCGTGATGATAAGCAGCAATTACTTTTTTTAATTTGTGGCAGATACAAATCAATTGTGAGATGTAAAGTCATCTCTTTTTTTCTGAGAAAAAAAGTCACAACTTTGAAAAGTAAGCTCAAAATGAGAAAAAAAAGTCAGAATTGCAAGATTCGTAATTGACCTATCGGTAAGCCCCGCCCCCTTAGTTACTGTTGCAAACTCGGACAAACAAAGGGAGCTGCTCATTCTTACAATGACAGCTGTCAGTGTGAAAACTTTGTTTTTTATATATATATATATATATATATATATATATTAGGGATGCACCGGATCTCATAGATATTTAAACTTATAAAAATATTAAAATGTATACAAAAACAAATTAGAAGATTAATCATAATAAAGTCTGTTACAATAAAGAAGGATTAATATGCATTTAATTTATACAGTGAAGTGTTATTTTACATTTGTTTACTTTATTTCTGTACCTGAAAACTGTTAAACCTACCTAAAAAGCACTGTTTATTTCATATGTATCTTTGTTCTGTTGTATTTATTTGATGATGCAGAAATAAAACTGCTAGTATAATTTAATGCAGGTGTTGCTGATTTAAAACATGATCAAAATACTATCTATTTTTTTATGCCAAAATTTCAAATAAGAGAGGAAGTGACAAATATCGGTATCGGAATCGGCCAATAAGTG
>NW_015624837.1:534776-535574 GCF_001515625.1 Sinocyclocheilus rhinocerous
AATAAAACTGCTAGTATAATTTAATGCAGGTGTTGCTGATTTAAAACATGATCAAAATACTATCTATTTTTTTATGCCAAAATTTCAAATAAGAGAGGAAGTGACAAATATCGGTATCGGAATCGGCCAATAAGTGATTGTTAAAATCGGTATCGGTATCGGCCCCAAAAAATCCTATCGGTGCATCCCTAATATATATATATATATAAGCTCGATACCATAGAGCCCCCCACCACATAGCAAATCCCAATTTATCCCCTGGTTGTCCCTTTATCTTTTTGATAAATTTTGGACACAGAAGGACCACCATTCAAGTGGGACTTAAATATGCCATGGAGGGATATATAAAAGATTATAAAATAAATATTGTGGGTATTAATTTGGAAGCGAGGGTTTACAGATCACAATGCAAGCGGGAGAAGCCTCATATTACGTTCGTCACGATCGCGGATAACAACATCCCGGATCAACACTGTTCATGTGTCGCAGGGTACGATTAATTTACATTTAACCAGTTTAATATGAAGAGACAGTGAAATGTAGACCTTCGTTTATGTGTTTTTGCCCTACACTGTACAAGACGCGAGAACAGTCCGCTATTTAGGTTTGTACATTAGCATGGACTCACTAACTTCAACGTTAGCTAGTTTTAGCCAGATACCTTGCTGAAGCACAAGATGACATTAATGTTCTACTTGAGCAGATGAAAATTGTAACTTGATGAGAGTATGACAACCAGAAAATGAACGTTTGTGTCTTCATTGGGATTGGGGGTGAATGCTTTGGGACATTTTGCTC
>NW_015624837.1:539120-557900 GCF_001515625.1 Sinocyclocheilus rhinocerous
AAAAATATTAAAATGTATACAAAAACAAATTAGAAGATTAATCATAATAAAGTCTGTTACAATAAAGAAGGATTAATATGCATTTAATTTATACAGTGAAGTGTTATTTTACATTTGTTTACTTTATTTCTGTACCTGAAAACTGTTAAACCTACCTAAAAAGCACTGTTTATTTCATATGTATCTTTGTTCTGTTGTATTTATTTGATGATGCAGAAATAAAACTGCTAGTATAATTTAATGCAGGTGTTGCTGATTTAAAACATGATCAAAATACTATCTATTTTTTTATGCCAAAATTTCAAATAAGAGAGGAAGTGACAAATATCGGTATCGGAATCGGCCAATAAGTGATTGTTAAAATCGGTATCGGTATCGGCCCCAAAAAATCCTATCGGTGCATCCCTAATATATATATATATATAAGCTCGATACCATAGAGCCCCCCACCACATAGCAAATCCCAATTTATCCCCTGGTTGTCCCTTTATCTTTTTGATAAATTTTGGACACAGAAGGACCACCATTCAAGTGGGACTTAAATATGCCATGGAGGGATATATAAAAGATTTTAAAATAAATATTGTGGGCATTAATTTAGAAGCGAGAGTTTCCAGATCACAATGCAAGCGGGAGAAGCCTCATATTACGTTCGTCACGATCGCGGATAACAACATCCCGGATCAACACTGTTCATGTGTCGCAGGGTACGATTAATTTACATTTAACCAGTTTAATATGAAGAGACAGTGAAATGTAGACCTTCGTTTATATGTTTTTGCCCTACACTGTACAAGACGCGGGAACAGTCCGCTATTTAGGTTTGTATGGACTCACTAACTTTAACATTAGCTAGTTTAAGCCAGATACCTTGCTAAAGCAAGATGACATTAACGTTATGCTTGAGCAGATGAAAATTGTAACTTAATGAGAGTATGACAACCAGAAAATTTTTGTCTTCAAAAAGTTTTTGTCTTCTTTGGGATTGGGGGTGAATGCTTTGGGACATTTAGTGAGAGTATGACAACCAGAAAACAAAAGTTTTTGTCTTCATTGGGATTGGGGGTGAATGGTTTGGGATATTTTGCTCCGTTTTGTTTGGGTTTAGGAAATAGAATAAAATAAATTCCATTGCCTATCCTCTCAGGATACCTGGAATCGCTGTTACAAGTACCCCAGGCACATCGTTTTTCCATTTTTGAAGCCTAAACCCCATAAAAACGATGCGAGTTTCGGATCTTCCAATGTTTCGATGGCGCTGAAACCTACAGAATCTGTAGTACAGATGTCGAGTTCCGCTCCCCGTGCAACTGATAGTCGACTGCCATTGGCTCATCTGCGTTCGAGGGGAGGGGCTTACCGATAGGTCAATTGTGAGAGAAAAAGACACGGGAAAATGGGTTCATTATGTTGGAAAAACTTACAGTCCTTAATATCATATTATTTGTCACAATATAAATGCATCTGCATATATGAAAACATGTAGCGGCCTTCTCTCACAAAGGCAGATAACCGTATTTGGCAGTCATTGGGATTACAAAAAGCTTGAAAAGCCGTCATGTAAAATATCTTACAAACATTTGATTTATTATGGAAATGCTCCATTTTATTTCAAATATCTCCTTTTTACAGGCAACTGTAACCACTACAACAAATAATCAGAGTTTCTCTCCCACCTTCCAGTGCGTCCAAACAGCAGCACACCGGGGACATTTAACCAGAGGACTAATTCTGTCACTGCAACTACCATAATTAATACCTCTGCTGTAAAGGTATTACTCACTTTGGCTGCATCAATTATTGATCCAAACAACAAAACAAAAAAATGATTCATACTCTGACTTCAGGGAAAGATGTTGACTGAAATGCATTTATAGCTTTCCTTCAGTGATTTAAATAGAAATATAGGTCAGTCTGTGTTGCATTCATCTACCTAATCATGTCTATGTGTTTCATTTTCTCTGCAGTCTGTGGGCAAAGGTGCTCTCTCCACATCGGGTAATGCCCCACGTATGGTGTCTCCTAATGTACCGACCAGATCCAGCACAAACACAACATCAACCCCAGTCACTGTTACAGCTGTAAGTTCGTGTTACAAGTTATGTGTGTAGGGTTACACTAATATTAACCCTGGAAAACCTGACTTATGATATAAAAATCAGAAAAGAAGATTTTTTTTAACGGAAACTTTAGACAAAATATTTTTTTTTAAATCTCAAAACAAAACAAAAAATTATTTTTTGTTGTGTCATATATTGTACACCAGGCTTTTATGGCTCATATAGTATGATATATGAGAATATGGTGCTTGCTGATATTCATATGGCCAACAAGTAGGATGAAATTCTGATTGCTTGTAATGTAAATCCATGAGATTTTTATAACAATATAGCAGACTCCTTGCAGAAAATGCATATAAATAACAGTTGTCACTCAATATCTCCCATTAATATGTCTTTGTTAGATGATATTTAAATGCTCAGTTTTTTTATCAAAGCTCTTTAGTTTTAAGCATGGGGCAGAACATTTAATGCAGTGCAATACAATGGTGATTGAGAAAAGAACGAATAAAGGTTAATCAAAAGCCTGATGTAACATATGTGATACTCACATGGCAAAAAATTGATGTTCGGATAATCAAATAAACCTAAGTTACTTCAGTCCAGTCAGTGTTCATCTAGAAACATTACTTACAATATTCAAGTTATTCCTCCATTTACTTTATGAAAAGTAGGGATAAAATTTGGCCAATACGGAAAAGCAGATAATTATTTTATGTTATGTCCGATAAATGGCAGTTATTCAAATTTTGCACTTTTTTGTCTAAATAATCTAAAAATAAAACACAAAAAATGTAATCAGTTGTTATAAATGCTTCAAGTGAATTAAGGCATCACAACTTGTATGTACAGTATGAAAAATGTATATTTGCTAAAAATGTAACTTTTTTTTTTTTTTTTTTTTAAAGATTAATTGAACATTAGATGATCTAAAAGTACATTTTGATGTTTAAAATGAAATATCCAATGTCAGTCAATACCAATATTTTAAAATATTTTTAATATGTGCATCATAAAATTAATAATGTTTAATTTTCTTTATCATCAGGAGACCTTGGAGAATGTGAAGAAATGTAAAAACTTTCTGGTCACTCTTATGAAGCTAGCATCGGGTGGCACTCGCTCGGCCAACATGGCTCAGAATGTCAGAGCTCTTGTCAAAGGCCTGCTGATATGATGTCACTTGTTGCTTTCAAAATCAATATATCACAATACAGAAAGGGCTTTTGTTTTCTTCTCTACATGTAGGATGGGAAACTAGAGGCAGAAGAGTTTACTGAAAAACTCTACATGGAGCTCAAATCATCCCCTCAACCATATCTAGTGCCTTTCCTGAAGGTGAATGCAGTTTCTTCACTTGTAAAACTCATTTAGATATTATCAGCAACTTCACCAAAGTCATATGGGTATATATGAGGGTACTGACCTCATTTTTGACCTGATTTTAAGATGATATCTATTATCAGACCTTCATAGCTCATGTATGACATATAACCAGAGATGCTGATGTATTAATTCTTTCAGAGGAGCCTGCCAGCTGTCCGTCAGCTCACCCCAAACTCTCAGCTCTTCATTCAGCAGTGCGACCAACTCAAGCCCTCAGATTCAGCATCAACCAAGGCCGCAAACCAGAAGTCCACTGCTTCCGTCAGCTCCTCCCTCAAGCCCAACCAGCCAACCAGAACGGCTCAGCTGGTAAACCCTGGCCCATTTTTAGTCCTGGGAATGTAATTCATCATGATGATTTCAGGGGTTTGCCTATATGAAACAACGGAAGAGTAATCTGATAATAAGGAAAACAAATGATCACTCAGTGTTCGTGTTTTCACCATGGAAACAAACCTGGATGTGCATCGTTTTAATGTTAATCTGCAGGTATGATTTCTTTATCAATAGTTATAGTAGTGAACCATATGGTGTCTGGAATTCAGGTATGTGTGTTTGGGGATCCTGGATACACCGTTTTGATGTTTTATGTAATAGTAGACTCAGTAGACTGTGTGTGTGTTTGTGTGAGAGTGAAACCTCTAATTTCACACTGCCTCCGTCCCAGCACACTGGTTCATTTTTATGACAGCCTCTCTTCACTTTGTCTTCATTTCCTGGTTAACTCACCACCGCCCACGGTGTACAGGCTAATTCATTCAAAACCACCAGTATCCCACAAGCCCAAGCAGAGCCAAATTAGTTTTACACTAGAGACAAAGATGCATGAGTCTTACCCCATTTCTTACCAGGAATGTCATGTTATCATATTCAAATAATGTCATGATTTGTTTTTCTGTAATCTAATATCACCATTTTATTGGACGTCTTGATGGATTTCCACTGAAATACAGAAGCTCATTTCCCATACACCTGAATAGACTTTAGAGGTTTTGATTACTTCAGAATCAGAAAGTGCTCTGAGGGTTTGCAGAAAGTGCTCCTGTCTAAAATGGTTTCTACAATGTCCTCGAGGTGGACTAAACCCAGCATACCTTCTATGAATATTTTCATATGCATAATTTTTGTATCTTTGCTGTATTTATTTAGGAATGCTGTCTTCTTATTGATTTTGTTTTTACTTTGTCAGGTGATCCAGTAACCTAAAGGAGTAATCGTCAGAGCAGAGAAGATTTTTTTCTTGAAACCCTCTCAAGCAGTTTGTGCTGATGTAGGTGCTGTGATCCTTGGAGAGTCTTTGTCAATTCAAACTATCCTCCTCACCGTGCATTAGGATAATATAGGCACATTTCTTCTTCCAGGCAGATTCATAACATCTGCAGTTAAGTGGAACGTCTTAATTATTGCCCTGATGGTGGAAATTGGAATTTTCAATGCTTAAGCTATTTTCTCACAGCCACTTTCTATTTTGTTAAGTTCAACCATTTTTTTTATTTAAGTCATGGCTGGACATTTACATGTAACATTTGGGAATGGGAATATACTGTATACATATTTTATTCATAAAAAATTTGAGGGGTGCTAATAATGGCCAACACATATTGGTGGAAAAACATTTATTTCATAATGTGATTTTTCCCCCACTTTCAATTGTTTTACCCCAATGAAAGGTTAGATTTTTTTTTTTTTTTTTTTAGAATTTATCATAGCCTTCTTTGCTCATATTTACCAAGGGGTCATATAATTCTAATTATAATATATATGTGGATTACATGAACGGTGTTTTGATTAAAGCTCAATACACTGAAAGATTAGATGATCTTTTATTACTTTTGTGAGTCTTTCACCTCCAAGTGTCCCAATTCATTTTGAGCTGATAAAAATATCTGTATTTTTATTCTGTCCCCACAGGTGCTGTTGTGCGGCAGTCCATCCTTCAGGCGTTTAAAACACACTTTTCCCAGCTGCCCCTTCCAGTGCATGCACACGGCTTCAAGGACAGCACCTCGGGCTCTTTCCGGTAATAGCTCTGACTTGCGGACATTCCCTGCTGCACAGCGGGTGAATGTGCTTATTGGTTCTTTATAGGATGAATGTGAATAGAAGGCAGTCAATGTCGCTATAGATTAAGATTTCTAGATGAGCTATACCATTAGCATATTCATTTTTAGACAAAAATTGAAATCCTATCCTTTTGTGTTCTTGACAGACTTTAATTTAGAGATGACGATGACATTAATGATGTGGCCTCCATGGCCGGCGTGAACCTGAGTGAGGAGAACGCTCGTATTTTGGCCTCTGGCTCCGAGCTTGTGGGATCAGTGATCCGCTCCTGTCAAGAGGAGCCCTTTTTATTCCCATCAGCCCTTCAGTCACGATTGCTGCAGATCGGTAACTTCACCCAACCCATTTAATTACTTTCTCCAATTACACATATACTGTATGTGTGTATGTGTTTGTTACAATATATTTTTCATTATTATTTATTTATTATAGAAGACAGAATAACAAAATAATTTGCTCTTGACCGTTATGACAATCAGAGTCTTGTTGACTTTGTAACCTGTTTGTTGTTTTTTTTTGGCTGGTTTTAGAGGGGTTTTCAATATTTTTCAGCTGGTCAGCCTTGGGGAAAAGCTTGCCGACCAGCTAAAGCAACTGAGCACCTGCTTGTACAATCTGACAGAGTAGCTGAAGCCCATCTTAAATCAGCTAAGACTAGCTTAAACCCGCTAAAAACACCAAACCAGCTGAAAAAAAACAGAACTTTGAAAGTAAAACAAATGCCATGCAGCGCACTTCCAATTTGGAGGAAAGAGTGTCTAAAGGTGAGAAAATGTAACACAAAAGAGTCTTAACGAATTACTTTTCATGTACTGTAATTAGTTACTTTTTAATTAGTAACTCAATATTGCAAAATGTTTTAAAACTAACATTTCTGAACGCTGTATTCCTCCATGTTTCACTATCCTCAGCTATAGCATTAACTGCTTTTTTTGTACATCAGTGTATCTTTACTCAAAGTGATATTGCATTTCCCTCCATTTCTGTTTGTCAAAGTCTGTTCACCACCCTCAGCTCTGCCTCTATGGCATGCATCCTGTCTGTGTTTTTTTTTGGGCATATGTTGCGCTGTGTTGTGACACACGAGTGCAGTCTCTGTCTTTGATCAGTGGTATCTCTGACGAGCCTGTTCTGCTTAATCAGTATGCTAATGACTGCCGAGCTGCGCAAAGTTGCCAGAGTCGCAGGAATCCACTCTGCTGCACTGATCAAAAAAGCGTCGGAACAAGTGAGAGAAAGGACAACAGAGGCGGAGAGAGGGAGATAGCCAGGAGGTAGGGGGAGTCGTGCGGAGGAGGAGGAGACGAAAAGAGAGAATGTGGAAATGAAAGAGACAGACTTAGCCTCGCAGGAACTCAGTCCGCATCAGCAGAAAGGGCAAAAATTAGATGGAATTGGAGTGTTTGCAGATGTCTGTCTACTCGGCAAGCGTAACAGACCAACAGGAACAAAGCATGTCTGACATTATGGAAATGTGAATACAATATAAATAGCAGAGGAAAACGACAAAATAGCTGGATTCCAGCTCGATGAAGACATTTGCCTCTAATTCTACACAATCTCCATTTCTGTCAGGCAGTAAATAGGTCTGTACAAATGCTGAATTAGAGGAGGATTCATGTGATTCCTGAAGAACTCCCTGTGATAATCAGGCATTCATGCAATCTGTGCCCACAGAACTTCAATGTGCCATTTACAAAGTTGTTTCCCATGTTGCACATCTGACATGTTAATACATTTAAGCTAATTTGATTATGCGTTCAGCTACAAATAAGAGTGAATTATCTCAACTCCATTTAACATTTTACCACAGCACATTTTCCCCCCTAAAAAAAATTGTGACTCCCCCAAAAATTAGGTTCTGTTGGCATTTCTCATATCGAATGAGAATATTTTAGATACAGTCCTGAATTCTATAAACGATTCCATTTGGATTTGTGAAAATTGTTTTTCACCGGTTTATCTCTATACTTTCTATGTGATTCTGGATTGATCCACAAGAGTTCCGAATTTTAAATTATTAATGAAATTTGTCATTGATAACATTCAGATTAAGTCAGTCAATAGAATGAGTGTTTCTAACATGTTAGAACTACAACTTAGACGTGTGATTGTGTGTGCATAGGTGCTTGTCATTGATAACATTCAGATTAAGTCAGTCAATAGTGTTTCTATTGACTGACTTAATGAGTGTTTCTAACATGTTAGAACTACAACTTAGACGTGTGATTGTGTGTGCATAGGTGGATCTTTGAGTATCACAGAGGTCTGTCCTCCTGATGTTCTTGAATTGCTCTCTCTGGTGACACAAGAGAGGCTTCGAGACCTGCTGGAGAAGATAACCATTGTGGCACAACATCCACAGATCTCTTATAAGGTAAACTTACCTAAAAAAAAACACAGTAGACAAAGTAATTGAGAAAATAAAAAACTTTCATAATTTCTTATTAAAGCTTGTTTCTTAATAAAAATTTGGACTCACTTAGTATAAAGTGTTTTAAACTACTGTGTACTCAGATTTCAATTAATATTTGATACCGTGCACTTATTGAAAATAATTATTTAAAAATACCTTCCTGTAAATATAACGTTAATGAATTTTTGTAGTTCCATCTGTAATTACCCTATTAACCCTACCTCTATGACTTAAATCTACTCATACTACCAAACCTGTCTCTAACCTTAACCGTATCTCACCTGAATAGCAGCAAAAGTCTTTTGCAATTCAACATGAACACAATAGGTACACTGTACCTAAAAAAATTAAATTTTTGACATAAGTACATAGTAGTTAAAGATACCTAATGTAAAGTGGGACCAAAAATTTGGGTTCAGAGAAGATGCCATGAAATCAGAATTGATCCTTATAATGCAGCATTGATCAGTACACTTTGATATCATATCAGTCTTCCCAGAACAACTAGAAAGTTGTTAGATGCTGTTAAAAAAAGAGCCAAGTATTACCTATTTTGATGATGCAGAGTTCAAAATTTTCAATAAAAACTTTCCATAATGAACAGTTGTTGTTTTTTCCCCAGAAAATAAGAATTTAAAGTTACATATTTGTCAGCTTTAATGTACTTAGCAAAATAACAAAAGTAGTCAAAATTTTCATAAGTATATTCAAAATGTATCATTTAAATTTTCATACATGTGAAAATTGTCTGAGAATTGAACAAATAGTTGTAACCTGTCTCAGAGGAAGATAGGAATCATGTTTTTGTCTTTTTATTTTTATTTTTTGATTGAGGGATAATAAAAGACTTCACCTTAGAAATGGTTGTGGAAAGAAAAAATGCTACGAAATGCACAAAGTGTGACATGCTATTTTTGGAATCAGCTCCACAAAATGGTCAAATATCTACGCTTTGGCTGGGTCTTAATATGCATGCTTCCCTGTTATGTAGTAGACAAAGAACTATGTAAAATAATGACCTACCTCCACAGAGATTCTGAAGTGCACATCAAATGGACACTTAACTATCCCATGAGGCCATGGGAGAGGAATTGTGAGACATTGAAAGGACACAACTGATAACACAAGTCACATGACAGTAACAACATGACAATGTTGTGCATCAAGATAAAATTCATATAGCACACATTCATACTATATAGAACATACTTTAACGGTTGCAAAGTACTTATTCAAAAGAAGTACCAACTCAGAGAATGTATGTGATTTTGGATGCAGTTATTGTTTTAGGCAACTATTGTTTTTCCTGCAATTACACTGCAATATGGATGCAAAAATGGGTAGTTTCATGTTGACTTGTACAAACCGATGTGAACAACAGTTTCAAATTTTGTGTCTTGTTGGATGCTAATGTTTTCTGTGGTGTGTGTTTCTTGTGGTGAGGATGATTGGCGCTACAGTCAGACCAATGATATTTACTCTCAGCTGAAGTTCCTGGAGCAACTGGAAAGACTGGAGAAACAGAGGAGGGAGGAAGAGGAGCGAGAAGCACTGCTCCGCATTGCCCGGGTAACTAGCAGACACAACAAAAGAGGAAAAAAACACCAGGAATCAGTCTCCATTTAAAATGTACTATTTTTTTCCCCCCTCTATTTGCGTGTATAGTCGCACTAACAGTGAAGACTCAGAGCAACCGCATCTGAAACAGTGAGCCAAAGAGGTAGAAGGGATTTCTGTGTGTTGGTGTTAATAAAAATACATGCATCCCTCCTCCACAACCTGTTTTTCATTCCTTCTGCTCCTTTGTATAGCAATGAGGACGATCAATACTCTTCATAAAGTCCCTTTTGTGCCCCACATAGACAAATCCACACACATACATACACATACCCTGGAGACAAGGCTCTCTAATTGGGGGCTCATTTTAATTGAGTCTAATATTGGGTCTGGAATTGAAGCCTGCGGCTAAACAGAGAACAGAATGTAATGAAAGCCCTCTGGATGAGTTGTGTGTCTGTTTACAAGGTAACGCTCATCTAGTCGTGTGTTAGAGAGCACGTAACATGTTTGTGTGTTTTTGCACAGGCCTCCGACTTGGGTTCTTTGTCATAGTCTATCGGTAAAATCAATAGTGCTAAAATAAATGATTCATCACCAATAACAGCTTTCCATTTTTTACAAACATTCCAGGTGGATTTGGGTGAGCCAATGGAAATGTTGATTTTATTTTTGAGTGCCTGTCAAATAGGGCAGCACGATATATCGTTTCAGCATCAATATCGCGATGTGCGCATTCGCGATAGTCACATCGCAGGATGTGCCATGTTTATTATACTGATCGTTATATTTATACTGATCGTTTTCTTTGCTCACACACAGACACCGTGTCTACACAGGACGCGACAGCTGTACAGAGATACTCATTTAAAAATGAATTTAGTAGCAGAACTACTGCACGCGATTTTCAGTGCTGGAAATCCATTTATCCTTTGTTGAAACTTCTGGGTCGTCGTGGAGAGCGCAGGTCACGGTTGCTTAGCAACGGTAGACGCCACGAAAGCGCAAGCTCCCAAACGCTTTGAAAAGAAGGAGAAGAAGAAAGCGGCACGGCTGTCGTTTTCCACGCGTTTTTAGGCGCGCCATGTGAATGGCCCCAACGTCTTTCTACACTGGACGCGACAAAGCGACATTTGCAAATCATTTGAACTTTGTGTCAGTACGTCATAAGTAGAACGAGGCATCAGTTTACTGTCGGGTTTTTGTCGTGTCGCGCTGCATCCAGTGTAGACAGCATCACTGATTATAATGGGCTATAGATACAGTCTGTGGTCGCGCCGCTCACGTCCGATGTAGACACGGTGAGTCAATCAAAGAGATTGGGAATAAGGGAAAGGGAACACCGAATTCTGTTCACGTCCGGTCTATTTGTGCCTGAAATGACACATACGCGTGAAATGATGTCAAAATGTATGTCTCTGCAAGTATCCTTGTAAACACAGTTGATTATGGCTTAGGTGAAGGTAAACAACTGAGAAAGAAAATGGATGTGTAACAGTATATTGGTTCACAGCAGTTTAATGTTCCTGCTTTCTGTCATGAATGTTAATCAAACAACAAAACATAGAGAACACATAGAGAAAAACACTTTAAGCTTTAACACAGATTTATTTGATTTAATTTATACAGTGAAGACTATGCATTGTTATTTTACATTTGATTATTCAATTTCTGTACCTGAATACTGTTAGACTTACCTGAAAAATATAAAGCGCTGTTTAGTTCATTTGTATCTTTGTTCTATTATATTTATCTATGCTTGTAATTTGTTTATTTTCTATGCTGATTTACTCACCTACAAAATCACCCCAATCATAGATTTTTTTCCCCCAAATAAAGCAAGTCATCTGGTGATTTTCTTTTTCATATCGCAATATATATCGCAGAAAAACAAAATATCGCAATAAGAGTTTTTTCCAATAGCGTGCAGCCCTACTGTCAAACGCACGTTCTCTCTTTTTTGCCCTTGTTTAGATGCAGCAGTTGGAGTTGGCACAGATGGAGCACAGAGATGCAAATTTGGCAGCGCTGGCAGCCCCGGGGTCACGTAAGAGGAAACCTCTGGAGGCTCCCGGCTCAGGGGCCAACCAGGTACCTGCACATGTCCATACAGTCGCCTCTGTTGTGAGTTATCCTGTGTACTGTCTTAATACTTCATTCTGTGCAGATGTGCAGGAAATGTTTACATATGTGTTCAAAATCAATCACATATATAAACAGTCTGGAGTACAGAGCATTTGGTCATTCTTAAATTTCTGGCTGTGTTTAGACAAGCTGTTTTGGTTTTTATTAAGTACATGTGTAAGTCTTCTTGTGTGGCTGTATGAAATTGCACATTTGCTCTTATGTCACTTAAATATTAGTAAACTCCTTTAGAAAGGGAATTGGTAAATTGTGATTCATTTCATGATTGAGTTTTAAGGCCACCACTAACTGTCAACCAAGCTCATCAATCTCTTTGATTGACTTTTTTCATGCTATAAAATCAGTTGATACCCTGCTGTTCAAAGATTTTGGGTCGGTAAGATTGTTTTTGAAAGAAATTAGTACTTTTATTCAGCAAAGATGACAGTAAAGACATTTATGCTGTTCTTTTGTAATTTGCTCATCAGAAATTCCTGAAAGAAAATGTATCGTTTCCACAAAAATATTAATCAGCACAACTGTTTTCAACATTGGTAATATTAAGAAATGTTAATATTGAAAATGCCAAATGAGCATATTAGAATGATTTCTGAAGATCATGTGACACTGAAGCCTGGAGCAATGATGCTGAAAATTCAGCTTTGCCATCACAGGAATAAATTATATTTTAAAATATATTTCAATAGAAAACGGTTATTTTACATTTTAATTATATTTTTGATCATATAAATGCAGTATTGGTGAGTGTAAGGGACTTCTTTCAAAAAACATTTTAAAAAATCTTACCGACCCCAAACGTTTGATGGTAATGTATTGTTTATGCCTAAAGGGAAGGAAATAACTCTATATGTAATATACCGTGTCTTATTGTTAGTGATTTTATAAAATACATGAGAAAAAAGGACAAGGAAAGACTGAACAAAAGACCTTAGGATTTTATCTTAGTCTAGTTTAATTCGTTTTTACATTTGTGAATTCCTTTTCCTTTAGGCAGTGAGGAATGCTAATAAGTGAAAAGATGGTTTTGAGTTTTTGTGCTTAAATTACACAGGCCTTTTAGAGAAAACAACGCCTCTGCCTAGGGGAGTTTAGTGTTTGCCTCGTTTGAGCGTCTCTATAAAGACCCAGTGCAGTTGGCAGAAAAAGAACAGAGGTTGAAAGTAGGGCACCGATCCGATACTCAGTATCGGTATCGGCTCCAATATTGCAATTTTCTGCCGGATCGGGGTATCAGTCAGAGAAACTGATCCAAATCCGATATTGTGCGTATACTATTCTGTGTTTGTTAAGCCCCACGAAAGGAACAAAAACATTATAAAGCACCATAAAGTTTTTGTGCACTATATTCCAAGTCTTCTGAAACCGTTCCATAGTTTAATGTGAGGCACAGATGAATATTAAAGTCATTAAATTCAAGTTCGCGTAAACTCTTCTCTTCGCGTTCTGTCATCCTCCATTCAGCGTTCAAACTGCAAGTCGTGTTTGGTTACGACATCAAGACGATGAACTCTCTAAGATGATTCAATATTCAAGATCAGTGTTTTGCATAAAAGGACTTTATATTGCTGGAGTTTAGTGCTGTTTCTAAATCATGTTACTTTCGACGCATCCATATCTCTTCCCTTTGTGCTTTGAACTTTTCTATGCGGAGCACTAGCTGTGCCTGTGCGCTGTGACTCCATGTTGCTTCAAGCGCATCATTCTGCGCTCGGGATGCGCATAAAGCGCTTTGTGCCGCTCTGTATTGGAGCCATTTGATTTATAATACTTTTGCACAATGAAAGATTATTAATAACCTTTCTTGTTCTGTCCTATATGTTGCTGCCTCATTACTATGTTATACACTTAAAATAAATGTATTTTAATTTTATAGTATATATTTATATATAAATATATTTACTTGTTTTTCATTAATGTATTTTACAACAATACAAAGAGCAGTGTGTAACATTTTACCAGGTTCAGTCCTACACTTATTCACTTTTATTTATTACCCAATGTTTAGATTTTATAAAATTGTTACTCATGATTTTTCTATAATAACTTTTGCTGCTGAATTATCCACTAACGGAGTTTATAATAGTGTTTTTGTCATTGATTATGATTATATTTTTCATTTGTTATTTTTCTTTATAATAAAGTTGTCCATATTTAGTAGACTGTGTTTAACACACAAAACAGTGATGATCAGGTCAACACACAGAGGTATGGAAATTCTACATTGATTTAAAAAAAAAAAAACTATTGTATCTGTATCGGCCGATACTCAGAATTTTTGGTATTGGATCTGTTCAGAAAAAATGGTATCGTGCATCCCTAGTTAAAAGACGCCAATCTTATGTTTTCAGAGTTACAGGTGCATCTCAATAAATTAGAATGTCGTGGAAAAGTTCATTTATTTCAGTAATTCAACTCAAATTGTGAAACTTGTGTATTAAATAAATTCAATGCACACAGACTGAAGTAGTTTAAGTCTTTGGTTCTTTTAATTGTGATGATTTTGGCTCACATTTAACAAAAACCCACCAACTCACTATCTCAACAAATTAGAATACTCCATAAGACCAATAAAAAAAAACATTTTTAATGAATTGTTGGCCTTCTGGAAAGTATCTTCATTTACTGTACATGTACTCAATAACTTGGTAGGGTCTCCTTCTGCTTTAATTACTGCCTCAATTCGGCGTAGCATGGAGGTGATCAGTTTGTGGCACTACTGAGGTGGTATGGAAGCCCAGGTTTCTTTGACAGTGGCCTTCAGCTCATCTGCATTTTTTGGTCTCTTGTTTCTCATTTTCCTCTTGACAATACCCCATAGATTCTCTATGGGGTTCAGGTCTGGTGAGTTTGCTGGCCAGTCAAGCACACCAACACCATGGTCATTTAACCAAGGGTTTTTGTTAAATGTGAGCCAAAATCATCACAATTAAAAGAACCAAAGACTTAAACTACTTCAGTCTGTGTGCATTGAATTTATTTAATACACGAGTTTCACAATTTGAGTTGAATTACTGAAATAAATGAACTTTTCCACGACATTCTAATTTATTGAGATGCACCTGTAGATGATCTGCAGCAGCATTTATTTGTTAAGTGTCCATATTTAAATGTCTAAATCTTTCTCTTTATTATTCTCTATTTCTTGTTCCAGAGTTTATTCTGATTAACTGAATGATTTCCCAAAAGGATAATTAATTATTTTTAGCTCCCCTTGGAAAGTTGGAAGTTAATATATTTTAAAATTGATTATAATTGTTATTTTATTTTTTACTAAATTGTAACTTCATCATTATAAATGTGTAATTACAAATATGTTTAAATACATGTCTCAATATAAATGACATTTGAGAATATTTTTGTTTACCATAAATATTTGTCAGTGTATTTGGCAGGACGCTAGTGGTATAATCATAAGTAATTATGAAATAACACATGAAGATGTACTTAAGTGGGTCAGAAAAGCATTCTAAAGTTTTTATTTAATAACTTTTATTAATTAAATTGAATTTAAATTATAATATTTTTTCATTTAATTGCAACATGTATAAGTATACTAAAATAACATCAGTATAAGCATACTAAAGTGTACTTCTTTTTCACTATGACTGTGTGATGATAGTAAGCAAGTGCTATTGTTTTATCATTACTTATTTCTAAACTGATTTCATATGAGAAAAAAACATTTAGGTCCATGTGGCTCAAAAAAATTATTCTTTGCGTCCAGGGACGGACTGGGAGTAAAAAACGGCCCTGGATTTTCTCCCAAATAGGCCCACCACAACTATAAACAGTCGCTACTATCTCACAATATTACAGCAATCCTATGGCATTTATGGCAAATAACATCACAAAACCCATGAAAAACCAATACAATTTTCATTACAACCAGTAAAACCATTACAAATTATGTGATGCTTTCTATTTTTTTTTCAACAGAGGATTGAAATAAATGTATTATTGTATGAACTAAAATACTTGAAATCTACATAAAAAAGAGCAGAATGCAAAATGTACATGACAATGATAAACATAAACCTAGAATCTAGAAACCTGAAACAACGGAATTCTTTAATTTGAGTATTCATATGTCTCTCTGTGTGTGTGTGTGTGTGTGTCATGTTAATCAGTCATATTATAGGCTACTTCATTTACTCTATTTTCTAACTCAATAGCTCTCAAATGTAACCCGTTGTAGAATCGCTGCTGTCTCTTTATGAATGAATGGAATATTCATGCCAGACAATGTGGAGTGATAAATAGCAGTGGACGCTGGGACCTAGGATTTTACTATAGTGCTATAGGCTACATGCTGTGTATAGTGAGAGAGGCGGGCAAGGTAACCTGATGTAACTGTTCGCTTTTTTCCCCCCTTTTAGCTTCTCCCAACCGCCTTTATCTTCAAGTATTTTTCTTACCATCACGAGCCCACTCTCCTTCGCGTCAGTTTCGGTTTCTTATAAGCAAAAATAGATTGCATTACCGCCCCCTTTTGTCGGCTGTCAACGTCACTTTATCTGACACTTTTTCTTTGATGATGAACCAGCCAGGCCAACGGCCAACTTCTCCAGAACGTCCAGATGGCCAGTCCGCCCCTGTTTGCGTCTGTCTGCCCAGTTGTTAGGTTCATGTGGGCAGTTTGCTACTCGAGCACCGATTCGAGTCACTTTGAGAGATTTGACCTTCTGCATGGAGCAAGACCCCACATTCAGACACACTCTCATGCTGTATAGAGAGTTTCTAGGCTAGATAACTACACAAATGCACAACTTTTGAGGTATGTGCTATGTTTGGATAAGTTAGATTACATAATACTTCACCATTGTTCAAAATGAAACTGTTTTTGTTATATTATATTTCTGTGTTCCTGTCCTTGTTTTGATTTTTGAATAAACTGTTCATACATATTGACTAGTAGGGAAGCACAAAGGAATAAATTAAACACTATTAGCAGCAACACACTGTATGGAGCTTTTATGTTTGAACTGCACAGTTGTCTATGTTGTCCAGCTTCCCAATATTTAAATTTTTACTCCTTATAAATGACTTTTTTTGTTGAAACAATCATGCTGAACTATTTTTGCACTCGCTGTTTGGAGATTGTACAGAGGTCTGTGTATAAGCTCCGGGGCAGTGGATGCCCTGAACAAAACACCACTAACCAATCACACAAATACAGCCTTAGGCGACAAAATCCACCAATCACAGCTAGACATTGGCCGAGAGAACAATACTGACCAATCAAAGCAGGATATTTCCTCAGAGCCCAAATGAAGTGAATTCGGTTTGAGACTGACCAACCAATCAGTACATGACACAAGAACTAGAGCGGAGCAGTAGAAAAGTACAAACAGCCAGAGGGTTCGAAGCTGAAAGAAACGGGACAATAGATACCCTCAAGGACTCTTGTGCAACAAGATCAAGATAACAAGGGCCAAAATCAACAGATCAGGGGCAGGATGTCTCATGATTCACTGCTGCCCGATCATCACTCTTAAACCAAGAGGGTAACCCACAAAGGGTAACCCACAATGTCATAATTCCAGAGTTTACCTCCGATCATTAGCATTGCCAGTCTTCCTCAACTGACATGCATGCCTTTGCATTTGTAAGGTGAATGGAAGTTCTCGAACAGAGCCGCTTGATTGTATGCCTCGCCTCAGCCTCAGAAACTTAAATACTCTGTGTGCTTGCCTGAGGTACAGGATTCTGAAATATTCCATTACCTCTGAATAATCATGAATGAGAAGCTGGGAGCTAAATATTGATATGCCTGCAGCATTCACAGTCCCCTCGGAGAGTGTGAGCGCATGCTATTCAGAGGTACACAGCCTCACATGCCAATACAGGCTTAGGAAAGCAAAGAGCGATTTTTAAGCACAGAATGTGCATTTTTGCTAATCAAAAGACAGGTTTTATACATTACATGAAACACTTTTTATGAAAGATTCATCTCAGTGACAATCTGTTTACCAAAAAGATTCATTTGGATTTGTTCACTCAGTTGTTTAGTTTACATTGTTACACCTGTAGGTGAGGACAAGTGATTTTCTTTTTGAGTATTAGAATGAGTCCCTAGCATTTTGCTGCTGTAGTTTAACATCACACTAACATCGAACTATAGAAATCAAATGTGCGTCCAGTCACAATTCAATTAAGAATTGAGCCTCTCGTGTTCTAAATTGGATGCTTAATTTAACTAATATATCAAAGCATGATTACATGCGGTTAAGCTACAGTAAGTTTTATAGGCAGCTACAATATTCATCTGGCCAAGTATACATGACACTATTGCTGAAACTCAAACTCAGTTTGATCAAGGTTGGAGCTAAACTCTGCAGGAAAGTGGACCTAAAGGGCCAGAGTTGAGAACCTCTGATCTACAGTACAGTTCAGAGTTTTCACTCGTAAATATGACATTTCTTGGTTCAGAATCGTAATTACAATATTTCTGACACCTGGCACATTCCAATAATCAGATATTTGTAGCAAAATACATGTCGTGCAACACCTCTGTCTTTTGAAACACATGCACAGTGCCAAGGCCAGTTGTAGTCTGATTGACATATGTGCTGGATGAAGAAAAAAAACATAGTAGGCAAAGAGTAGCCAAAAGTAGGCAAAAAGTAGCCAAGTGACTTACTAGTTCCTATTCTGAAGTGCATATCTGATGTACATTTTACTATCCCATGAGGCCACGGGAGAAGACTTGTGAATGGCAGGAAAAAGACATGACTGATGCAAGTATCTGTTCACATAAAGAAAGATAACTATAAAATCTATAATGACAACTGCCAATGGATCATGACATTCGGTTTATTATAAGCACATGCTGTTGTCTGCTGCTTTAAATGCTCAAGCTCATTAAAGTCAGAATCTGATTGACTGTCAATGTTTGTCTGTATGGCCCTTAAGTGAGGACACATGATGATAAGGGTGTATGTCCGGACTGCATTCATACTATCCACCTTCAGTCCGTCCCTAATGGTTGCTATTTGTTATCATTATATATTAATGATGTTTTATTAACAAGGTTCGGGAGGAGCACGATCAGATAATCAACCAATTCGGCACAGGTGGAGCTTGTTTAGTTAATCATCTTAACTAGCACAATACGTGTATATATATATATATATATATATTTTTTTTTTTTAG
>NW_015624837.1:557958-559790 GCF_001515625.1 Sinocyclocheilus rhinocerous
AGATAATCAATCAGTCTGGCCCAGGTGGAGCTCGTCAGCTAATCACCTTAACAAGCACAATACGTATATATATATATATATATACAGCCAACTTGCCTCTGTCCCATGACAGTTTTCTGGCATCCCTCCTCCACTCCAACTCCTCACTCTTAAACCATTCTCATCTCAATTATATGTAAGTGCGAACTCGTGAATTATTGTAATCAGAAACACAAGTATTTTGTAGTGCATACTTTTTAACTGTACTGTTATTCTTGTAGTTATTTATATATGGTGGCTAATGAATCGGAAATCTTGCACACTGACAGGAAATAGCTTAATTCCGCCTACCTATACTGGCAGTACTTGATTTCAGATCCATATATATATATATATATATATTATACAGAGCTGGCTAGTAAATGATTACATATAATCTGGATTACCTAATCAGATTCCAAAAATTAAGTACTTGTAATTAGATTAAATTACATATTTAAATGCTCATAATAAGACTACAGTTACTTTTTTATTGATTACATTATTATTGTTCACACAATAGCAATAGATTATTAAAAATGTATTGATTCTCCTTAATTCCTCATCTTTTAAATGTTCCTTTCTAAAATAGCCTACTGCTAATACACACTCAAGTTTTCCAGTTTTGTGGACATTCACAAAGACCATTCACTAGTCAGGTGGCTACACCGCATTTGACCACTGGATTTACAAAAAAACATTTCAAGTGTTTCAACATTGCATCAACTACTGATGAACACATTAATGTTTATTTGAATTATCACTCTGTGGGTTATTTAACCATGTGTCTTTGGAGTTGTCTTTCACTTTAAAATGCACAAATTCACATTATTTCTTATTTATGTGCAATGCAGGCATTCCCAAACTTTTTTTGTCTTTTGAACCTGTTTCGCCTAATTTATGTACTTGAAGTACCGTTGAGATTTTAAAATAAATATTTTAATAATTAAATCACATTTGAATGTTCACATTTCTATGACATTGGTTAAATGGCATGCAGGTAAACAAATAAAATATTTAATTTTGTTAGTAAGTGTTTTATCTTGATTTATGTTATTTTAAAATGATTTATTTTTATGATTTAATGAATTATTAGCTTTTCATTAACTCTCAAACCCCTGGGCCTGCAGTTACCTTACTAACCCCAGTTTAGGAAACCTTTATGTAATTTAATGTACCTCATGTTGTTAATTACAATGAATGGAATATATTTTCTTACTCTTTGTATATTGATACTTTTATATCAATTTGGTACAAGATTACAGTACTAACTACAATTTTTTGTCATGTAATTTGGTATCCGTCACGGTCGGTGGTAGTGTGAAGAGCACGGAGCGAGGAACGAGGAGACCAGGAGTACAAAACAAAGGGATTTATTCTTGTCACAGGGAATAACACGTAACACAAGGAGAAGACAACATACAATTCCAGACAAGGGAGAAATGAACGGGCTAGAACTAAATAGGGTAGATAACGAGGGGCAGACAGGTGATGGGGATAACTAACAACAAGGAACAGGTGATACTAATAATGTGAAAAGGAACTGGAAGGACCAAATAAGGAAAACAGGAACTCAACGGGAACATACACGTGACAGATCGGGCGCCATGGCGGAGGATCAGGAAGCCATGGCGGAGCAGGCAGTTCGGGTTGGCGGAGCCGGGGACTCGGGAGGCCATGGCAGAGCCAGGGAATCAGGAGCCCTCCCTGGGCTTAACGGGGAATCAGGAGCCCTCCCTGGGCTTAACGGGGAATCAGGAGCCCTCCCTGGGCTTAACGGGGAAACAGGAGCCCTCCCTGGGCTTAACGGGGAA
>NW_015624837.1:560427-561016 GCF_001515625.1 Sinocyclocheilus rhinocerous
CCGGCTTACTTGACTCGGGAACGGCCGGCAGATGGGTCCCGGATCGGGATCGGAAGCTCTCAAGACACCGGATGACTCCCTCCTTCCAGCCGAGGTTGGTGGTGTCTGGGAGCTCTGCGGGACAATGGTAGGTTATCCCAATCCGGAACAGCGTCAGGAGGGTTTCTCCCTCGAGGGAGCTGGCGAGGGCGAGCGGCACGAACGCCCTCGTGTAGAGAATCGGGTCGGGGTTCGCCTCAGCAATTAACATTGCTCGTTCCTCCATTTGGCCGGGGAGAAACGAACGGGAAAACAAAACAAAAACACTTTTCAAAAACCGAAAAACAAACGTGGGTAGAAGGGGTGCCGCTTACTGTCACTTTTGGCACTGGAATTCTGTCACAGTCGGTGGTAGTGTGAAGAGCACGGAGCGAGGAGACCAGGAGTACAAAACAAAGGGATTTATTCTTGTCACAGGGACTCACACGTAGCACGAGAAGAAGACATCAACATACAATTCAAGACAAGGGAGAACTGAACGGGCTAGAACTAAATAGGGTAGATAACGAGGGGCAGACAGGTGATGGGGATAACTAATAACAAGGAACAG
>NW_015624837.1:562068-563753 GCF_001515625.1 Sinocyclocheilus rhinocerous
AGGGTAGATAACGAGGGGCAGACAGGTGATGGGGATAACTAATAACAAGGAACAGGTGATACTAATAATGTGAAAAGGAACTGGAAGGACCAAATAAGAAAAACAGGAACTCAACGGGAACATACACGTGACAGTATCAGTAACAGATTACAATTTTCAAGTAATCTACCCAGCACTGTATATATATATATATATATATATATATATATACAGTGTTTCCCACCAGCGCTCCGGAGTCCGCTCACAAACGCTGCTTTATCAGACATTACATGCAAGATGAAATGAAAATTACATCCAAAATTTTCTGAAGACAGTCGGCTCCTTCAGAAATACAGTGATAAAAACACCTGCACCGGGTTTCGATTTTGAAACGTGCAGTGCTCATGTTTAATCAACGAAGTCAAACGCCACAAATAAATCAATCTGGGAAA
Organism: Sinocyclocheilus rhinocerous; assembly: GCF_001515625.1. Taxonomy (NCBI): domain Eukaryota; kingdom Metazoa; phylum Chordata; class Actinopteri; order Cypriniformes; family Cyprinidae; genus Sinocyclocheilus; species Sinocyclocheilus rhinocerous. Next base: position 562,500 of record NW_015624837.1, read on the forward strand.
CACTGGTAATGTATGTCAAGCGTAAGGATTTGAGCGAGCTTGACAAGGGCCAAATTGTGATTGCTAGACGACTGGGTCAGAGCATCTCTAAATCTGCAGCTCTTGTGGGGTGTTCCCGGCCTGCAGTGGTCAGTATCTATCAAAAATGGTCAAAGAAGGAACAGTGGTGAACCGGCGACAGGGTCGTGGGTGGCCCGTGTGGTCCGATCCAACAGACGAGCTACTGTAGCTCAAACTGCTCAAGAAGTTAATGCTGGTTCTGATGAAAAGATGTCAGAATGCACAGTGCATCGCAGTTTGTTGCGTTTGGGGCTGCATAACCGCAGACTAGGCAGGGTGCCCATGCTGATCCCTGTCCACCGCCGAATGCGCCAACAGTGGGCATCAGAACTGGACTACAGAGCAATGGAAGAAGGTGTTGTGATGCTTTGGGCAATGTTCTGCTGGGAAACCTTGGGTTTTGCCATCCATGTGGATGTCTTTGACACGTACCACCTACCTAAGCATTGTTGCAGACCATGGACACCCTTTCATGGAAGCGGTATTCCCTGGTGGCGTGGCCTCTTTCAGCAGGATAATGCGCCCTGCTACAAAGCAAAAATGGTTCAGGAATGGTTTGAGATAGTGATGTTACGTTCTGTGCTGAGGCTTCGGAGCGTGTGTCGAGAAATCCCAGCAGCTTTCAGTGAAGCGCATATCGAGGCTTGTATCGCTTTAGAGCAATGATGTCATTGATGACGTCCGAAGCCTCGCTTGGCCTGACTGGTTCAGGAAGCGGTTCGAATCTTGTAAATTCACAGTCCTCTGCCCTGTTAAACTCAGCCACTTTCCAGTTTTAGACTAATAATATTGCCCCTGCTGCCTATTATGAGCAAAGACTCTATTTACACACATTGATAGCCCCATTCATTTCAAGCCAATACGTTTATTACACAATTATGTTGTATTATGTTATAAAATCATTATAAAATACACATTATATTCATGTAAATAGATTAGTCTATCTGGAATTTTTTTTTTTTTCTTCACCGTTATTTCTAAGCCTTAAAGGTGGGGTAAGCGATTTTTCAAAAACGCTTTAGAAAACTGATTCGGGCTGAATAGCAAAACAAATTTGTAGCCAATCATCAGTAAGGGGCGTGTCTACTCATGCATGGGAGGAGAGAGCGTTCAGTGCACGGGACGGACATTAGTCGAGCCGAGCGACAGAAAGATAGAGATGGCAGATAAAAAACAAAAGAGGAAAACGTCTGC
>NW_015624837.1:564548-579513 GCF_001515625.1 Sinocyclocheilus rhinocerous
ATATTTGATCAGCTTTCCAGCTCTGGAGAGAACGGAAGGCCTGTGATCGGACGCTGAGGTTGCTTTGTTTCTTCTCGATAGGTGAGTAACACCGTGTCTGCGTCGCAACAGCTAAAGTCTGTCTAGTACACTGGACGCGACAAAGCGACCATTGAAAATCATTTGAAATTTGTGTCAATACGTCATAAATAGAACGCAGCAGCAGTTTTCTGTCTGGGATTTGTCGTGTTGTGCCGCGCTGCATCCATGCATCTATGGTGTAGACAGCATCGCTGATTATAATGAGTTCCATAGTATTTTGTCGTGCCGCGCCGCTCACGTCTGGTCTAGACACGGTGTAACATTGGTTTTGCTTTGTTTCACAGAACAAACATACTTAGCGGTGACTCAGACTGAGGTTCTCCAGGCAAGGATGTTTGACATTTCATGGTCCTGCATGCTGACTAATGCATAAACACTTCGTGCTCGCTGGACTCATTGAGCAGCCATTGAAATTGTTCCAGACTGCAGCTTCAATTCAATTAATTATTGATTGGATCATCATCTGCATGCGCTGCTGCTAACTGCCTCAGATCAAAGGCGCAGAGTATGTGTGCGTTCTAGGTTTCCGTCCCTCTGACAGCATGTCAAATGGAGGAAGACGGGTAATTTACCCGTCATTAATATTATGCACGAGTGCGCTTGTGAAAGCAAAGATGTTTTTAATGTTATCTGAGGCCTAGTCTCGATTCATACTCTTGGGCACACAGTCATTTTCCATCCCAAACCGCCCGCTACAAAACTCCTCTCAGGCAGAACAGCCTGAACATTGTAAACAACATTTGAGCTCGTTGAGTTACTAAAGCCCCATTCGTACGGGACTGGTTCTCCCTGAGGAGGTCAGCTGAGGTAAAAGTGGTTCACAGACGTCAGAATTAAACACGTCCATTTTATTGTCGCACGACATCAGTAAAAATATTAAGAAAATAACCCCCTTTTGGCTAATTCAGAGTCCTCTGACAAATGAAATCATGCCAGATATCAGATATTATGTCAGTGAATCTGCTCATGTATTTTTGTTTTATCTTTCAGTGATTCTGGAATTCTGGAAGAGTTTATGCATCGAGGAGATGTTTTGGATTGATCAGTTCAACATGTTTAGAGGTGTTTATGTTGGGATGCATCTCCATTTTTTTCTTTTTCTTTTTACTCAAGATGATTCAACACAGCCACATATTGTTTGTCAATTTTTTATTGTAAATATTGACAAATCTAGCATTCACTTCAATTAATAAATTGAATTGCCAGTATGGTTTCACATTTTCATCTATTAAAACTGTCAAAAGAAAATCTTGTTGACAAAATAAGCATTTTTTGGATATTACTTTTAAATTTGAAATGCGTTATTAAATGCAGTAACTATTATGATTATGATTGTATGCAGACAGCATGTCAAGACATCATCAGCGAAGAATAGTAGGCAAAAACCACTTGGGGCAGACTTGGAGAGAAGTGTGAGCGGCAGATTCCCTACATCATCTCTGAAGCAACTGGTTAATGTTTTATAGACAGCATTCAACTGGAGACCATTCAAAAGTTGTAATTTATTCTAAGAAGGTTGGAGGCTGTATTAAAGGCAAATGGTGCTAAAATGCCTTCTTGCCTAATTACCAGGCATTCACATTTTGTCCAACCCCTGTATATACACAGAACATGTGAGCTTGTTGAACTCCGAGCAGGTAAAATATGGAGTCCTTGATGAAGACTGATTTTTAAAATATTTTCATAATTGTCTGAATTAAAGCAGCTGTATTTTTAAAAGGTTAAGACAGTACTATTGTACAATATTATACCGTTATAATACAGCTTATAATTGTATTCTACTTGTTATAAGCCATATTTTAACATTTATTCCTGTGATGGCTGCTTAATATTTTTGTAGAAAATCATATACTGGATATATATTCCACAGTTTTGATAAAACCATGGTAGCAACCAGTATATGAAATCACATACATCCCATATTAATATTGTAAATCAAAACCTGTCCCCATCAAAGGAGTGCTTAGGTTTTCATCACATCAATATAAAGACATCAGTCCATTGGTACAAACCAAAACAGTTTATTAGGAAACATCAGTCAGAGCACATTCCCCCAGAATTCTCAGCAGTGGCAAAGAGCAAAGTGTGAAAACTGACCAGGACCTACAAGTACATGCTCGGCAAATGACTTGCTTGGTAACCCCCAAACCTGAACATGCTTTTATTACTTTGATTTTTAAAAATATTTCCTGGAACAAAAACAAATTGACAGATTCTGTGGGTTGAGCAGAAGACTGAGAGACTGTGCTCTTAACAGATAAGAGGCAGGAGGGGAGGAGGGGACCGTGTGGGCCTGAGCTTCTGCCCGTATAAACAAAATTAAGAGAGGAGCTACACAATCATATGAGTGATTTACGAAGATTTCTTCTGTTTCTTCTTCTCTGCCTCCTCCTCTTTCTCCTTTTCTATTTCGGCGACCAGCGTCTCAATCTCTTTGGACTCCAGAATCTGTGAAAGAAGAGAGATGAAAGGAATGTTCCAACATTAGACGAATGACAAGAATGTTGTCAAGACAACTGTAAACAGATGAATATACCAACAACAAAAAAATCATAAATCAAATGTTTTACTTTTAGGGGCTGGTTTCTTCGGATCACAGCCAGCTCGATGTTCTTGCCCCCGGATTGCACAACCTGTGTATCACAAATCATATACAATTGCAAACATGTTACATCCTGTCAGCGTCATGATATGAGAGTGTTTTGAATGCACGTAACTATGGTTACATGGTGTTTACCTCTAGTAAGGCTTTGATGGCCAGTTTGATGGCATCATTATCGCTTGCGATGGCTTCATCGGTGTAGTTTTTCTCCAAAAACTCCCTCACCGTCTTCGCACTGCGCCCGATAGCGTTTGCCTGACGACATAGGTGAGAAGAGGGTCAATATGGTCACAAAAAGAGTAACACCTGAATGTTATAGAAACAAACGGCTCTCCCTTTACCTTCCATGCGTGGTATGTTCCAGAGGGGTCCGTCTGATACAGACGTGGAGTCCCATCATAGTCGAAACCAACAATCAGGGCTGAGATACCAAAGGGACGGCGTCCGTTGCTTTGAGTGTAGCGCTGATGCACGAGCAAAACACAATGAAGAGCGAAATATCCAAAAGAGCGAGTTACTGTAACAGTTTAAACTACTGCAAAGGTAAATTCATGATTTACCCACCCTAGGGCTCCATGATTAATCGCGATTAAACAAAAATAGCGCTATGACACTGCTGTTATCGAATCGCAAAGGCTGCATTTATTTAAAGGGGTCATATGATGCGATTTCAATTTTTCCTTTCTCTTTGGAGTGTTACAAGCTCTTGGTGCATAAAGAAAATCTGTAAAGTTGCAAAGACTAAAGTCTCAAATCCAAAGAGATATTCTTTATAAAAGTTCAGAGTCAGCCACACCTACCTAAAACGGCTCGTTCGAACACGCCCCCACATACCTACTTAGACCGATGAGCTTTGTAAAAATCGATGCGTTTCAAAATGGCGGGGCATAGAGGAGAAACAATAATGTACAGTATGTGGAAAATAATGTGTTTTTTTAACTTTAAACCGCATAAACACATTTCATTACACCAAATACACAAAATAATGTTCTTTTTAGCAGCATCATATGACCCCTTTAAATAATTAAATGTGCTGGGTGCTTCAGAGTGAAACGCCTCACTGTGTTCTTTTAAACATGAGCATCTCATGATCTGGTGTTTTTAGTGTCTCTGAGCGGCTTGGGTCGCACAAACTCTTCTTTTTTGAGTTTCTTATAATGTGCATCTTTCCAAACTTTTATTAAAAAGCACTTAAACCAGATGTTGTCAACAAAAGAGAAACTTAAAGGTTTAAAACCCTGCAGTTTTCTGCCAAAATAAAAGCTTGATGGTTTAACATTTGAAAATTAATTAATATTCACAAATGTTACATTTGTACTGTAAAACATTTTTTTCCAATTCAAATTATTTTTCTGGAATACTTTTTACAGTGAAATATTTTAATAGTAAAATTTCTGATTTTGTTTAATATTTTATACAGTAATAATAACAACATATAACAGCATTATACTAACAACAGCTATTATTATTATTACATAATTATAATATTACAGATTTTGAGTCAAAATGTGCAGCCCTACAAGCAAGAACACTGACACAAGGGTTATTACGAAAAAATAAATAAATAAAATCGCTTTCACATCACAATCATTTTAAAATCGCTATCACTTTTTTTTTTCTATCAGAAAAAATTGATTTTTTTTCCACAAATCACGTAGCCCTAACTCACCCTTGTGTCATTGAAAACCTGAATGACTTTCCCTTTTCTGCAGAACACAGAAAATAATATTCGGAAGAACGCTGGGGCCCAAACAAAATTGGACGCCACTGACTTTCACTGTACAGAGTCATTTTTCAGTCTTCTTTTGTGTTCCACAGAACACATTTAGCCATACAGATCCGGAACAACATGAGGGTGAGTAAATGACAGAATTGTCTATTTGAGTGAACTACACCTATAAATGGCCTGTTTGTGAACTGGAGTGAGGGATGTCACCTGTTTAAGTGTGGCAATGTAGCGGGTGATGTACTCCACAGTAACGGGATCCTCCACTGTCAGTCTGTGGCTCTGGCACTCTACTCTAGCTCTGTTTATGACGATCCTGGCATCTGCAGTCAGACCTGGACAAACACACTTATATGTAAAAACATGCTCAGATCACTCATATGCATTGTAGAGTCCAGATTAAGAACCATTAAACTGCCGATTCTGTCAAGTCAATGGTTTTTAATTAATTATCTATTGGCCCCAGTTAAGAGAGCTAAAACACAAAATGTAATAGATGCTACCATTTTCTTTCAGGGCAACTTTTTCCATAAATTAAAGTGAATGGTGACTGATAAACATCATAATGTCAGAACTATCCCTTCATGTCATTGATTATAAGCACAGTGCAGGTTTAGAAGAATGAATCTTACCAGCAAAGGCCATGCACACATGCTCATCTAGAGCACAGATCTTTCTGACTGTCCTCTCCTCCTGAAGCTTTGCCACGGACTTCTTCTCGACACCCAGGACAACAATATCCTTCCCCCTGATGCCAACCTTGAATAATAATATTAATAAAATAGTCAAAGTTAGCTTAATACGCAGATTGTGTAGTATTTTAATAGTTTTAACGTTTACAGAAAATAAAAAAATCTAGTGCGAAAACACAACTTTTATATATTATCTATGGGCACATCGCCCTCTACCGGAATTTTTGTCCATCACACCCACACAGCCTTAAGAATGAAACTACATGAATCATACAGTTACAGTAAAGCCCAAAAAAACGAAATATGACAAATAAACTGAAAAATTTGGCATTTGATTACTTATGGATCCTTTACCAGTCGTTAAGTTTTAAAACGAGCCCAGTAAAGTCAGACTTGTAATTTCATTGATTAGTTAACCGGCAAAATGATTAAAACCCATGTTCTTTAATTCATTTCTTTTTAAGAAAATTAGCAGTGCACAAGTGCAGTATTTAATATTCTTTTACATAAATATGTGATCAAAATAAATATATCTATGAATATATCTGGTTTACAGCAGGACAGTCCATGCTAATATTAGCTGCAACATGCAAGTCACGCTTAGTTGTAGCATATCAATGAAATCGCTGCTAATAAAGCCAACGACCCAGCGGTTTCATAACAATCTTAATCAATCACAGTATTTACTCCTGTATCCAGCGCTTGTTCGCTATAATCATCGATCAATTGATCATGAGTGTATAATTGTGTAACGTTAGCCGTTAGCCACAGCGCTAAAGCTGCGGCTCAAATGTAGCCAAATAAACACACTCACAGCTGTGGAGCCCTTCTTTACTGCTTCCTGAGCATATTCCACCTGAAACAGGTGACCATCGGGAGAAAAAACTGTTATAGCTCTGTCATATCTAGCTGCCATTTCTGCACACTAGACACAAAAGCACGAATTAGGGTGAAATAGTTGCCTCTTGACTTTCGACTCGCAGCACAGGAGCTTTCGAAATTGATTTGCGCATGCGCAGGGAGCCAGGAACAGCGCGCGTTGAATGGTGGGACTTGTAATCTTCAAAGCACGAAACTCGTGTCCCGTTTTTCTTATCCCCTTATAAAATGTATAAAATTTATAACCCGTTTTCTTTCCGTTTTGAATAATAGTTTTTTTTTTCTAGTAGCATATTTATTTATTTTTTATTATTTATTCATTCATTTAAAAGTCAGTTTTATCTGTTGAGATATGATTTGTGATCACAAACTACTTGCCAAAATAAATAGGCTACGACAGGGATGCGCAACTTTGATATTGACGAGGGCCAGCACTTTTTCTTATTTATACCAAGGGGCCAGATTACTAATCCACGTCCACACACCTTTTACATCCTCTTAATCAATCAATTTCCTTTTTATCTGAAGGAAATCAAAGTATAATTAATGATATTTGTTTTTAAAGATTTTCTTAGTTATAAAACTTGTGCAGTCATTCTAATTAAAATTGGAGACTTTGTCAGTTGACAACAATATTACCCCAACAAGCCAATGTAAACATCTAAATTGCATTGTAAATTTGCTACAAACAACTGTACAGAGGTCCTGTTTTTGATTAGTGGCCTACAGAACATACTCAACACAACCTAAGAGGACAGTTAGAAAAGTGCTTGTTCAAAAAATATTTATTCCAAATAATATACCAGGGATTTTTAATCTGCAGGATTTTTAAAATCAAATTTAAGATTTTTAAATTTAAGACTTTTAAAGACCTTTTTAAATAAAATTAATAGCATCTGAGCGAGGTTGGCATTTGATTACTTAGGGATCCTTTAACAGTCGTTAAGTTTAAAACGAGCCCAGTAAAGCCAGACTGTGTCCCATTTTATAGTCAGTTTCACAGACAGGGCTTAGTTTAAGCCAGGACTATAGGCCTTAGAATATTTAAGCAACTTTTATTAAAATGACTTAGAAAAAAAAACATTACTGGCGTGCATCTTGAGACAAAACGATGGCACTGACATATTTTAAGACAGCCTATGTCAGTGCAAGTTATTTTCAGTGGAGACAGCTCAAACATGCATTTTAGTCTGGGACTAGCCTTCAGCCTTGTCTGTGAAACTGGGGCTTAGTGTCTTAATTGTTTAGATTTGTATAATGCATTAGCTTCTTGTCGATCCACCGGTTCACATATGGGTAGATTTTCGCCAGGGGCGGCGCATTAAAATAATTTCTATTAGAACCGCAGATTTCATCCAACAGTGTCTACTTACATTGTCATTCACTCCTGACAAGAACCGCCCAATGAGGCTCATACGTCTGACCGATATGTAAACTGGCCAACCATAGATAAGACAGCTGCTTATCTGTAACTTACTGTATAACTTATCGCTATAATACCGATTTTGCCATTTGTCAAATAGGTTATTTGTTACTGATTCTGTTTTTTGTTTTTTCTGACATGTTGGTGTTATATCTTTCTCTTGGATGTTATAAGTTGCACTGAGTAAATACAGCTGGATAAAACAAAAACTATGTCCCTCTTCATTTCTGGCTGCAAAGCAACAAAATGTGATTATTTTAAAAGGGGGTGATTCAGGGCCGCCCGTCGCATAGGCGAAATAGGCAAATGATAGAGGCGCCCAAATTAGTTAACTAATTAATTTTTTTTAATTATATAACTTTAATTAGTGGTGCACTATATATCGACATATAATCGATATCGCATTATGACTTAATGCCATAGTCATATCGCGAAGGTTGCGATTTAATTAAATAAAAATACCAATACCATGTCGCTTTTGGTGGTTTGCCAGCAAATAAATAAATGCGCTGCATGTTTCAGACTCTGAAAACCGCAGCGCATTTATTTATTTGCTGGCAAACCACCAAAATAAAAGCAGTTTAATATTTGAATTTGAGCAGAGATGCACCGATCGACCATAGGCCATAAATCGGAACCGGACGGTTTTTTGTTTTATTTCAGAGTCTGTAAACGCCGTTAACAGAGGCCAGAGACGCAAAGAAGAGAAAATACATTAGCAGGCAGAGCAAGGTCATTGTTCACAATGCGCAAAGTATGAATGTATCTCTAAGGGGAACTGACTGTCTTAAGAAACAGTTGATGGCATTTTCCTTTCATCTTGCCTCAGTATAATGCATTTAGTGTTTACAGTGCAAGGAAACAATGCACCGCTGCTGTTCCTTAAGCGCCACCTGCTGAAAGAGAGTGAATTTGCTTTTTTATTCAGCACATCTTCTTTATGTAGCCTAATTTCACAAAGCTAAAGTCAGATCATTCTGTTTTTGCTTCAGGTTTTGAAATTATAGAGTCTAATTTAGTTCAAAATATAGGCTAATAAAGCATGCACTCATATTTTCATTCTTTCTTGTCTTTTGCTTAAATAAAATTTTTAAAAAATCAGTATTGGATTCTGTCATGAAAAGCTAAGATCAGTGCATCCCTAAATTTATGAATGTCTGAAATGAAGAAATTAAGATTTAAATGTTAGATCGCCTTTGGACGATGAAGTTCAATTAAATTCAATTCAAATTTATTTGTATAGCACTTTTCACAATACACATTGTTTCAAAGCAGAAAATGCATGTCTACATTACAAAGCAGAAGTGAATGTGTCCAAGTAATGATCGTTTCACAAATGAACTGTTCAAGATAATAGAATCATACAGTTAGCTAACATTAATTAATTTTAGGCAGAGGCTCATTAAAGCGATAATTACAAGTGTGATCATAATGATTACAATATAGAGAAATTTTGGCAGTTGTGCATGTCGATTCAAGTTGGCGTCATCTGGGGTCCTTGTAGGGGTCAGCATCATCTCTTCACAGGTGTTGGGTCACACTGGAGCTGGCGTAAAAAGTTCTCTAATTTAAATATCTAGCTGAGTTAATGTCAGTTTATTTATTTATTGTGCAACCGTCTTATTTCATATGTAATTTATTTTATGTCATAAAGCTATGCAGTTTCTCTGTGAATGGTCGGTGGTGGAATTGGCTGCGACGCAAGGGGCACCAGCTAAAATCTTGCCTAGGGCACCAAATTGGCCCTGGGGTGATTCTTTTGCACATATAGTCGACTAGTCGACTTTAATGCTCTGCCATGACGCTAGGCTTGACGTCGACTAGTCACTGGTCCTTAAACAGCTTATTGTACAGTTAATCACCGTTAATCGCGCTGCTGCACTGTAACGCAAACACATACAGACAGTAGCTCGAACATCACGCACACAGAATCATTCAGTAGCACGGAAATGTATTGTCAACACTGTGATTTCTCAGTAAAATAGCTTAGAAACCTAAAAGTTCTAGGAAATATTTCTTAGTAACTAAAACCCACAACTTTACTATGGTAGAGGCGGAAATGTATTGTCAACACTGTGATTTCTCAGTAAAATAGCTTAGAAACCTAAAAGTTCTAGCAAATATTTCTTAGTAACTAAAACCCACAACTTTACTATGGTAGAGAGACGCTGCCATGTAGAATTAATTCACACACGCAATCGCTCTCTTAATGCATGTCATCTTTACTGTGCTACTTTATCTGTATGCATCTGATTTAAAACTAGCAGAAATGTGAGAAATAATGACCCAAAGACAAAAGAACTGATAAAAATGAGCTGTTATATAATCAGGGCCGTCTCTAGTGGGGAGAAGGGTGGTGACAATTATAGGGGCCCTCACTGCCCAAGGGGACCACTAAATCAAGTAGTTATGCTATATATTCCCCTACTCTAATATGAATCATTTTAGTAGGCCTATATATATTACAAAGTCAGCTTGTATGTCTGAGAGTTTAATGAAAACCTCAAAAAAAAAAGCTATTTATTTAAAAATGCTTTCCAAATATCTCCTCTCTTCCCTCTATAAAAATGGTTTAGTCTGATGGTTATTAATTATTTCAGCTCAGTCAGCTACAAAAAGGAGAGGGACCCAATAAAATCGCAGGTACCACCCCAGCACCCCAGCTAGTGAACATAACCAATCAGAGTTGAGGCTGTTCCGAGAACAGCTGAAGTTAGAAGTAAAGTTACAGTGGATGTGAGACTGACTGAAAATGCTTGGGGGGAAATCTGGGTACCAGTAACGTGATGAAAAGGAGAGGGAGGCCAGGAGAACTGCTTAATCAGTTTATCAAAACGTTCTATTGAACTATCTTTTCGCATCAGCCGAACAATTGCGCGCTCAAAGTTCCCCTCTTTCTGCGCTATGTAGTTTTTTATATTGTATAATACACAGAGAAATGCGCGTCACATGGATTGTTGCTGTGATAAATAAAGAAATAAAAAAACGAATATAAAAAAAAACAGACACACGTACATCTACAAGATGTGTTTTGAAGAGCATTTCATCAGGAAAACATCTGTTGTGTACAAACATCGGATAAACATCTTTTAAAAAGCAGTTTTACATTCTAAATCATAAACATCTTAAAGACACCTTCTAAATGTCTATATGACATATGATAGGAAACATCTTATAGACGTATTTCAGATGAGCAAATACTATAAAAAATACATCATGCAGATTTAAATGCAGACATCAAATTGACATCTCCGTGATGTATGTGTGCTATCAGGGAACCATTATTTGTATGTATGTATGTATAAATTTATTTTCTGTTTTATTTCATAAAAAAAAAAAACATGGCACCAGATGTGGGCCTCCATGCCCATATCTTATACTAGTCTGTATGATTTGAGTAGAGGGCAGTGGGGGCCCACATCAATATTTTTTCAGGGGGCCCATAATTCCCTTGCTACAGCCCTGTATACAATGTAGGAGCAATAGCCATGTGGGCAGCGCTGTGTCATATGCTATAGCTGTGCACAAGGTGTTTGAGTCTCAGCTCAAGTTTCAGGCTTATTAGTTAATGACGTCGACTCGACTTTCATCACATAAATGTCGACTTAAAAAATCTGAAGTCATTCAACCCATAATATATATACAGTGCTGCTTGAAAGTTTGTGAACCCTTTAGAATTGTCTATATTTCTGCATAAATTTAACCCCAAAAAATCATCAGATTTTTATGCAAGTCCTGAAAAGTGACAAAGAGAACCCAATCAAACAAATGAGATGACAATATATATACTTTGTCATTTATTTATTCAGGAAAATGTTCCAATATTACATATCTGTGAGTGGCAAAATACATATACTGTATATTATTATTATTATTATTATATTATTATTGACAACATTGTTTATTGTATAATTATATATTATTGTCTATTGTCTATTGTCTTTTAAATACTATATATATACTGTATATATTATACATATTAAAATAGTGCCCATTTAAATAAATGCTAAAGACATTTTAGAAGTCTGGATATTCAAATTTTTTTTTTTCAATTGTTATTAACCAGAAGAAGCTGGAAAAAATATGACATTAAAGACATTACCACTCCAGACCTATTTAGCCACTTGATGTAACTGATATTACAAGTCCTCAATAGTTTTGAACAAACGGAAGACAGCATGATGTCTTTGACAAGTACCTCTTCAAGTACCAACCAACACTTTCATGCTTACACTTCAAAGGCCATTTTGGTGCCACCAAACCTCTCATCAATGCTTCATCAAGAGCACGGTAAACCTGCGGAGAACAGGCCACAAGTCTCCCATACCTTATTAAAAATGTCCTTTTAATTAAATTCAACAAATAAGAATACATTAAACTAAATATGATGCATCTGGGAATAGAGGGGTTTGTGTTCGGAGACCATGGAGCAGTGTTCAAAGAGACAGAAATGCCCACCCACTAGTATTCCTTAGCTGTGTATTACCTCAAACCAAGCTAATGAGGACCTTCTGTAGTGCTCGCTAACTGTCACAATCTCAGCATTTCTTACGGGAGTCACCTGTGTGGGACATAAGGGGTCTCTGAGCAAGTGTGACCTAGCTAATGACATAGGACTGTTCTGAAGTAAACCAGGTTGTGGGGGATATAAACATATGGAAAATTGCATTGGGGAGTGTCTGTTCAGAATAATTTTTCTGATGTTTTCTGCATATTTTGTTACTGTAGAAATCTGCTACTGTATTTCACACGTTGTTCAGGCTGTAATTTAAATTACATTTACTTTTTTTTTTTTTGCAAATGTAATTCAGATTTTTCATATTTTTTTTATATTTTACAATAACATTTTCTGTGCACAATATTTTTTTTCAGGTGCTGAACAATATCAGGAGATCAGTAACAAAGTAAAAAGTTTTTTTTTTTTTTTTTAGGAAAAAAGAACCACTAAATTAATAAATTAATTTTTGATCCACTCTAGATTTTTTCAGTTTTGTTCACCGACTGAGCTGGGATCATCATCATTAGCAATCAGCTTTATCGCTGACTCTGTAATTAGCTGATTAATAAAAATTAACCTTCAAAGTTCATTAATATCACACAATAATTAATCTTGATGTCCTGATTTAAAAATGCCCCAACTCTTTTTTCATTTCCTTGAATTGGCAGCGGCAAAATTTTCATAAAGATAATTGGCTAATAAGATTGAATACACTGTAGATAATAATGCCCCTCATGAGCATCCTCAGTTGGAATGTGTTATGAAATCTCTTGAGAAAACTATTTTTAAAGGGACAGTTCACGCAAAAATTAAAAACCTGTCATTTACGCACCCAATAATAATGCCCCTCATGAGCATCCTCAGTTGGAATGTTATGAAATCTCTTGAGAAAACTATTTTTAAAGGGACAGTTCACGCAAAAATTAAAAACCTGTCATTTACGCACCCTTATGTCTTTCTTTGTCACAAAATTAAAGGACACTGGAAACTGACATTGAATTAGTTTCTATGGTTCTGGAAGCTTTTTCCAGGATGAAAAAGTCATTTTTTATATATTTTGTCTTTAATCCTCAGAAGAAAAACCATCTGCCTCCCTCTCAGAACTAGACAAGCTTCTCTCTCTGTTCAGGTCTTTTCAAAAGTGAATCAATCAAAAGAACAATCTAGGGAAATAGAATTGTTTTAATTATTACAGTAGTTTCAATGAAAACTATTTGTTCTAGGACAGTCTAATAAAACCAACTGGATGCTTGAGGATATGAATCAGAACTAACAGCTCTCCTCCCTTGAGATACTCTGATTGGCTGATACATTATTTCCTTCAGGATCTCCGTTGCGCAAAGGTTGCTTTTGCATGTCAATACTGTCTATTTAAAGCTACACTATAGGCCTATAAACATATTCACAAATGGCCTAGCTCTTCATACGACTTATTCAGGTTGAGAGTGATGCAGATTCACAATGTCACCTACCTAAGACTATCACTACATGGTTCCTTAATGTTAAAGTCAATAACTGACCCAGTGTTACCACCTCAGAACCTGACAGACGTGTTATGCTGTTGTGTCTTCATTGCAACATCCGCTCCTTTATTCACAAAACAGTCACAGACAAGTGTCTCAGCAGCTAATTCAAAACTCATTAGAAACATGCAATTGCAGAGCAGAATCCCAAAGGGATCCAGCTATCTAATCAACGTTCCCTACTGCAAAGCCCATCCAACAGGGCGGCTCATAACTAACGTTTCCACAGAGAAATTAAACCGAGGTGTCATTATGAAAGGAGACGCTCCTCTGATGATTTCATTATGACAGTACCATATGTTTGATGGTATATTATAGATATTAAGGATGTTAAAGGAGCATTTTTTTTGACAAGTTGTGTAATTCCTTTTCATTTTTAAAGAAATGAAAGCAATAATTAATTAAACATTCAGGTAAAATTAATCAAATGTAGACCAGGTGTACTACCTTTTTTTGTTCTTAAAGAAGGCAAGAATATCTTAATTGTATGCTATTTTAGCAAGTAAGCAAGTTTAAAGGAATAGTTTAAAAAAACAAAAAAGAAAAGAAAATTGTCTGTACTCACCTTCAGGCCATCCAAGATGTAGATGAGTTTGTTTCTTCATTAGAACAGATTTGGAGAAATTCAGCATTATATCACTTATTCATTAATGGATCCTCTGCAGTGAATGGGTGCCGTCAGAATAAGAGTCTAAACAGCTGATGAAAACGTCATAATAATCCAGTCCATAAATTAACATATTGTGAAGTGAAAAGCTGTGTGTTTGTAAGAAATATATCCATCATTATGGCATTTAACTTCAGATCGTCCATAATCCATAATCATGATTAATAATTCTTCCAGAGAAAAAGTCCATCCCCTGTTGTCCTCTCACATCAAAATCCACCAACATATTTCTGTAGAACTGTTTTGGAACTGTAAATGATGCTTAAACGTCTTTAATGATGGATTTGCTTATTACAAACATGCAGCTTTTCACTTCACAAGACGTTAATTGATAGACTGGAGTTGTGGACTCTCAGGCATTGCATTCTGAGGGCACCCAATCATTGCAAAGAATGCATTGGTGATGTAGTGTAATGCTAAATTTCAAATTTATTTTAGTTATTTAGTTAATTTTTTTTGGGGGGGTGAACTCTTCCTTTAAAGGGGTCATATGACGTTGCTTAAAAGAACATTATTTTGAGTATTTGGTGTAATGCAATGCGTTTATGTGGTTTAAGGGTCAAAAACATTATTTTCCACATACTGTACATTATTGTTGCTCCTCTATGCCCCGCCTTTCTGAAACGCGTCGATTTTTTCAAAGCTCATCGTTCTGAAAAGCGAGGTGTACAGTAATTGGCCAGCTATCCAGTGCGTTGTGATTGGCCGAATGCCTCAAGCGTGTGATGGAAATGTTATGCCCCTTACCATATGATGACGTGTCCCGGCGCGACGAGACAAAACCAATAAAACCCATTATAAACGAGGCATTTGTTGCATCCAGTGGGGACATAATTACGGATTATAATGACTTATACTGTCTTTTTACGCGTTG
>NW_015624837.1:579779-593135 GCF_001515625.1 Sinocyclocheilus rhinocerous
AAAATGGCTGCCCACTGCTCCGGGTGTGTGTTCACGGTGTGTGTGTGCAGTTTGGATGGGATAAATGCAGAGCACTAATTCCGAGTATGGGTCACCATACTTGGCCACATGTCACTTCACTTCATAAAACCCATTACAAACCAGTGGGGACATAATTACTGATTAAAATAACTTATACTGTCTTTTTACGCGTTGCATATCACGCCACGTAAACATAAAACCATGTGATCGGAGAAACGACAAACAACAAGAGCTACTCTACACTGTTCAAAACTCGCGTTTGATAGAAGGGCATGGACGAGTCTTAACTTTTATAAAGAATAAAGTCAAAAATCCTCTTTGGATTGAGACTTTAGTCTTTGCAACTTTAGGGATCTTATCTATTCACGAACAGCTTGTAACTGTCACAGGATGACTCAAGAAACAAAATGATCCAAGTGCAGCTTTTAATGATCCAAACATAATCCAGACAATAATCCAAAACAAAACCACTAACATACGTATATACACCAGCAGGATCATCAAACTAACAAAGACACAGCTGAAACAATGAGGATGCAGGGGATGATGGGAGCAGAGTGAGGGGAACCATGGGAAATGCAGTCAAGTTAAAACAAACACAAAGTCCAAAAGAGTGCCCTCTGATGGCTCTTAAGGGCACTCCAGCAGATGACTGTGACAGTACCCCCTCTCTAAAGAGCGGCTTCTAGACGCTCTAAAAGGGAGAAGAAAAAAAAATGAAATCCAGGAGGGAGGTGGAACAGAGGCGGACCAGGGGGAGGGATGGCGGGCCAGGACCGACGGTGCCGGAGGAATGTAAAACTGTAAACAAGAGCAGAAAGAGTTTAGTACCAGGCTCGACGGCTGCAACAGGACAGACAGATCGCTCCGCAATGGTCTCCTTGACCCGGACTGGAGCGGGCTCTGGAGTGGAGTCTGAGGGCTCTCGGACTGGAGCAGGCTCCGTGGCAGGCTCCTGGGCCAATGTAGCAGGAAGCATAAGTGGGACCGGCAAGGCAAGGAGTTTGGTTGGTGCTGGCAAAGCAAGGAGCCTGGGTGGAGCCGGCAGTGCAAGGATAATGGGAGGAGCCGGCAGGACAAGGATCATGGGTGAGACAAAGAGAGTGGGCTGCTCAGAAACTTTTGGGACCACCAGAGTCGGGTCCTCCAGGACCACCAGACTTGGGACCACCGGAGTATGGTCCTCCAGGACCACCAGACTTGGGACCACCGGAGTATGATCCTCCAGGACCACCAGAATTTGGACCACCAGAGACGGGTCCTCCAGGACCACCTGACCTGGGACCACCAGAGACTGGTCCTCCAGGACCACTTGGCTTGAGACCACCGGAGTCTTTGCTGCCCTCCTTCCTGATCTTCGCTTGAGCGTGGGAATCAATGAAGGATCCTGGGCTTGACTAGATGAAGGAGGTGGGGATGGAACAGCCCCTGCAGGTGGACTCTGGTGGTGGTGAATTACCTTTCCCTCCTTTCGGAGCTGCAGGTACCTGGAGAAGTTCCAGAAATCCAGTGACATCACCAGTTCCATCTCCCAATGCGGTAAGGATTCATCCAGACAAAGATTAAAAATGTCCTTAAGGTCCATACCTTGAATGCCCAGCCTCTCCGCCCCAGTCCAGAATCTCTGGGCAAAGGCCTGTACCTCCATTACCTTTTGGCGAAGCTTCGCCAGCCCTTGAAGCCCGGCTTGCTCTTCAGGGAATAGAGTCTTGTCCCTCATGCTGCTGGATCAAGTAATGGCTTTAGTCTTCTGTCACAGGATGACTCAAGAAACAAAATGATCCAAGGGCAGCTTTTAATGATCCAAACATAATCCAGAAAATAATCCACGTAACAGCAAAAGCAAGACTGAAGCCCCGAATGACACAAAACCACCAACATATATACACCAGCAGAATCATCAAACTAACAAGACACAACTGAAACCAATGAAACAATGAGGATGCAGGGGATGATGGGAGCAGAGTGAGGGGAACCATGGGAAATGCAGTCCAGTTAAAACAAACAAAAAGTCCAAAAGAGTGCCCTCTGATGGCTCTTAAGGGCACTCCAGCAGATGACTGTGACAGTAACACTCCAAAGAGAAAGGAAAACTTGAAATCACATCATATGACCCCTTTAAATGCAGGTCAACTGTCCTGTTCCTGAGGAAATGACCCATCACATGTGTTTTAGAAGTGATCTCTCAACAACGTCTCATATGCTCAGATTTGTCAAGATTGTCAATCAAAAGTCAGATTTCAGTACAAACTCAAACACTTCCCTTACGAAAAAGAAGTTTATTCAAGTGTGCTATTAGTATCTATACTACTAGAACACTGATATTTGTATACTTGCTACATAAAGTATACTTAAAAATATACTTGAACTTTACTTAAGTATACTTAATAAAATAAACTTGAAGTATACTACTTTTTGGTAAGGGTTCTCATCAAATTATTCTAAAATCAAACAATTTGAGCTATCCTAACCACATATAGCAAATACTATCATGCAAACAATGTTTAGTGTTTACTTGCATCTCTTTTTACTGCATTCTTTTCCGGATAAAAAACAAGACAAAGAAAATATTAACGTAAAAAAAAATTACATAAATAAATAAACCTTAACTGAGATGTTTAAGCCTCTCGAGCAATAAACTAGCAACCTCTGAGCAATATAAATGTCTTTAGGGTGTCAGTGTGTGTGTTCGTGTGAGTAGGCTACAGTGATTACGCATCTCGAGCTAGTCCCCGGTGGCGCAGAGCGTGTCATCCCGCGGCTGAAGGCGGAGGCGAGCCCCTTTGCCCGTGATATTAATATGCTTTACCGCTATTCCAATCCCCGAATCAGTTCGCAAGTATTTGCTCTTGTTTGCCGCTTGTGTTGTCCTGCATTTGCAAACACTGGACAGCAACTTAACCCGTTTGTGTTGACAGCTACTGAAGTCCTTTGCAATGTCTCGTCGAAAGCAGGCGAAGCCCAGATATTTGAAAGGTACGAAAGGCATTTTATTTATTTAATCTCTTGCTTCCTTGTTGTCTGAAGT
The DNA here is from genome assembly GCF_001515625.1 of Sinocyclocheilus rhinocerous. Taxonomy (NCBI): domain Eukaryota; kingdom Metazoa; phylum Chordata; class Actinopteri; order Cypriniformes; family Cyprinidae; genus Sinocyclocheilus; species Sinocyclocheilus rhinocerous. Next base: position 582,829 of record NW_015624837.1, read on the forward strand.
GAAATCCGACCGCGGAACAAAACGACCGATAGAGTAATTATTTGCAGATCATTAGGCTGAAAATCAGTGTTTCGGGAAAGATCAAAACAGGAGACAAGTTGTTTTGGAGCAGAACTTTCATCGCGTTTTTGAGTAACGTAATGCAATTTCATTGAGAGGGGTTTGTCATCACTCTTGTATGTGATGCACATTAATACGGATTGATTTATTGAAGAATGATTTATCACGTACTGTGATACTGTAGCCTATTGGGTTTCTAGAACAACAAAGTTGTTTCTATCTGTAGTCAAAACTAAATGTGTGTGTGTTTTCCATCGCGGGGACTGAATGTCCCAACAAAGACGGTGAAATCTGAAAAACGGCTTAATAAACATTCTAAATAATGTCTTAATGAAATTGTAAACATTCATAAAGATTTATGTGAGGTTTAAATTTAGTAGGGAACAGAAAATATTACTAGGTATAAAAACAATAAAGGTCAAAAGTCCCAAGCTTAAGAGAAAAGCAATGTGCGTGTACAGTATATGAGTATTTAAAAGTTGCCTGAGGTTTTTATGTTTGAGAATAAAAGCTATTCATTTTCTTGTCATCATGCTCTGTTATGTCACCTTGAAATCACAGAATACAGATATGGAGTACAAGAATGAAATGAGTAAAGAACAAATGAGCATTTTTGTATAAAAAATAAGGAATAATTGAATTGAGCTTGGTGTGAATCTGTGCGCTTACAGGAGTTGCACTTTATTTGCTTATTTAGTTTTCCCTATAGAGATGATTCACTCGTCCACTTATTATTGTTCATGGCATTTTATTATTAAAAACTAAAAAAAGACACCATGAAACATATGAAAGTATTTCAAACAGTACTTGTCTTCAGTGTACCCTTTATTTAAAGAGCAAACATGAACAGAAGGGTATTCCCCTGCTAGATGAAAATATATCAAAATGTTGATATTTGTTCACACCTTTCCCTTTTAAATTTTTTTTTTAATTATTATTATTTTTTATTTTTTATGCAAACAGATATACAATTTACCGGGTGACAAATCAAATACAAAATAACCAAGGTCAACAAAACATACATGACAGCCAACATGATTTGTGTGTGTGTGTTAAAAATATTAATAATAATTAAAAATAAATAAATAAATAAATGAAATATTCATATAATAATAATAACAATAATAGTAATAATAATAATAATGAACTCAATTCATCAGAAATGAGGGGAAAGTTGGAGGATGTGGAAGATGACAAATAGTAATAATAATAATAATAATGGTAGTAGTAGTAAATAATAATAACGGCACCAACAACAACAACAACAATAATAATAATAATAATAATAAAGCTATAAATAGTGAGATATTGTATAAGACAAAGGGGTGCCATAGTGTCCTGTTATATTTTGTTGCTATAATTGGTTAGTTGTTAAATGCTATGTTAAATGTGAATGGCTTTGTAACTACCTGTCACTCTTTCTTGCTCGCAATCTTTTCTCCACAGGTCAAGACGGAACGTTAAATACAAAGGAAGATAGCGTGATAGTGGGGAAGAAAGGCTGCTCCTGGGAGAGGAGAAAAGAAAACTATGAGGAGAGGGAAATAATTGAAAAAGAGAAGGATGAAGATGCTAAAGAGCACAAGTGTGCAAGCCTACAGCAACTAGAATCATTCACACAACAGAGGCTGAAGTACTGCCACGGTACAGGTACACACTCCCACACTATCCTTCATTTTATAGTATCCTTTACATTGATAAACTGTGAATATTGTGAATATATCCATCTCGCTTTGTATCTCTTCACAGACGGATTAAAAGGAATAAAGACCTCTAGGGTTTCATATTCAGGGTTTAGTGTTTGCAATTCCCTGTTTGCACACTAACAGAATGAATCATGCCTTTACAAATGATTTTGGATTTATGATATTGCAATTGCTAATCGTGTGAAGACACATTCTTATGTTTTTAATATGCTTTATCCTTTAAAGGGGTCATATGATGCTGCTAAAAAGAACATTATTTTTACATTAATCCTTTGATTCAGTGTATAATTTGGTACCATGATTTCGGTTTTGGTTTTCTCTTGTAGATGTTCAGTACTTTAAAGTAGCAGCACTCCATTTGTTCAAACTGTGAATCTAGTCTTCTCACACTGACAGCAATTTTAGTGACAGTGGGACTGCTCATTATGTGGCCACATACCGAGCTAATTACATCTAAAAAAGTGTGAAAAAGAGCATCCAATTCATATTTTTGGTGTTTAGTCTGCTCTTATGAGGCTGAATTACATTTTAACCCGCCAGACTTCAGCAAGACAGACCTCTTGAAACAGAAGAGTAGAATTCTTAGCTATAACATTACAGTTTTGGCTATAGTGCATAGTGTTTGGGTAGCTACAAGTTACCTATAATTTAAAGTAGTTAGAACTGCAGCTATCATTTATCATTTAACTATCAAGTAGTTAACTACACCACAATTTAATAAGATATAGCTAACTAACTGAAGTTATATAAAGGGCCATGTCTTAAATTATAAAATATAATTAGCCTGTCTGACAATTACTGCAAATGTACTTAATTTAGAAGCTCTGCTAAATTAGTTGCTTTTAATTTGTTACTTCTCAACAGTGCTGGTGTATTTTTTTATTTTTTTAGCAAAAACATTTTTATGTTGTAAATACATTATCCTCTCTTTTCTGTCCACAGCAAATCATAATGTGGAGAAAGATGAAGCATGTTGTTTGGCTTTGCCTCTTTCCCCTGGTACTTCCTCCTCTGACCATGAAGATGGATGTGACCTTGGATGCATAAGAGACACATATAAAGATAATCAGAGACTTGATCAGTGTGGGAGAGCAAACACCCCTTTGCCTGGCAACAGTTCAGTACCTCTTGAAATATCCCAACAAGATATCAGTAGTGAGACCTTCATAAACAGCAAACAGGGCTTGAGTAATCAATATGAACAGGGTAGTGCTATACCCTCCCAACATCTCTCTCTTCCAAATGATCCACTGAATTACATGGGGGACACTGAGAAAAGACAACCTCCAAATTGTGCTGCACAAGATCAGTCAGCCCTCTCAATGGCAGAATGCACCTGTGCCACCTCACACACGTCCAGTCCAGCCACTACAAATACTGCAGAGGTGGCATTTAGGACAATGGCTTCTGCAGAAAAGAGAAAGTCTCATTTTGACTCAAACAGTTGTTTAGGAATCTCCAAAAAGCTCAGGGCTTTCAGTAATTGTGTTCATTGTCACAATCACATGAACCCCAGAGCACATCCACAGACCCAACACATGGAAAACAAGATCCGATCTAGTTCTGAGAGCCTGACTTTTCCATCTGAACTTACGGAGCACCATAAAGAGGATAATGTCATGCTAGGCCACTCCATTTTGCTTGAGGCCGCAGTCACGGCGGCCGTTCAAACAGTCCTTCAGTGTAGCTTCTGTCCCACATTGTTAAAAGACCTGAAGGCCCTTCAAAAGCATGTTCGCCAATCGCACAACTCTGCTTTAATCGAGAGCAACGTCTTCTTCTGCTCGCAGTGCTTCCGAGGATTCCTGACAAAGGACACGCTAGATAATCACGTGCAGCAAACCCACTGTAAAATCCAGAGCCTGAAACTTGATCCAGATCCGGAAGAAACAGCAGAAAGGAAGTCTTTGATTTTCTGTCCATACTGCACTCATTTGCCTACGTTTAACAGTAAGCTAAAACTGATGCAGCATATCAAAAAGACACACAAGAACATTAACTTGATGAACCTTAAAGAGGGAAGGATGACAATGGGTTCGATGTCACCCCAGTCTATCAAGAGTCCAGGCAAAAAAACGGCATTATCTTCAACCGACTTCATATGTGACCATTGTGGGGCTAAATACAACGATTCGGATTTGTTTCAAACTCACTTGAGTTCTCACCTGAACAGTATGCTTCCAAAACATACGTATCCAGAGTGCTTCAAGGATTTCCCAAACCATGAATCTTTTAAGAAACACACAGTTTCTCATTTTAGCAATACATCTACGCTCTACATCTGTGAAAGCTGCAGTAAGACCTTCCCCAGTGTCAAAGACTTACATGGACATCTACTTGAGATGCACACCATTGTGTTTTACCGTTGTTCCCTTTGCCAGAAGGTGTTCAGCTCCAAGATGTCTATTCAGGTTCACCTGGCCTCCGAGCACAGTAACAGGAGAACCACGTTCCACTGTACGTCCTGTGAATGGGACTTCAAGCAAGAGCATGACTTGCACCTGCATGTCAAACAGAAGCATCTTGACAAACAGTGCAATGTGTACTCTTGCATCTTCTGCGCAGAGTCCTTTACCGCAGACATAGAGCTGCAGTGTCATATCACAACACATAGCGACAAATGCAGTCCCTGCATCTGTACCAAGACCAGATCTCCCCTCGAGGTGCCCTTACACGAGAAAGTCTGTGCCAAGAGCCAGAGCGCTGAAGGTAACAACGTGACCCCTCCAACTGTCTCTGAACCAGCTGCCAAGGACAGCGCTGGAATGCTGCCAGTGAATAGTGAAATAAGAGAAGGTAAGGTGGAATCGCTGTTCAGCCCTCCCACCGAAAGCAAAGGGAAGGCAAATCTGAACGATCCTATGTTTGCCTGTGAAATCTGCGGAGCTTCTTACACCATGCAGTCCTTGCTCACCAACCACCAGCTGCGAGATCACCACATCCAGCCCGGGGAGAGTGGCACTCTCAAGCGCAAAGTGGAGGCAATCCAAGGGAGCCACAAATGCAAAGACTGTTCCAAGACCTTCTTCACTGAGATGGCTCTGTGGGAGCACGTCCAGACTCATCTAGGCCCCACCAAGCACTGCCAATGCCCCATCTGTGGAGAGCGCTTCCCTTCACTGCTAACTCTGACTGAACACAAGGTCACCCACAGCAGGAGCTTGGACACAGGCAACTGCCGCATCTGCAAGCTTCCGCTTCACAGTGAGGAGGACTTCCTGGAACACTGTCAGAGGCACCCAGACCTGCACAACTCACTGACAGGCTTCCGCTGTGTCGTGTGCATGCAGACTGTCACCTCCACTCTTGAGCTGAAAATTCATGGAACTTTCCACATGCAGAAGGTCCAAGGTGACGATCTGATCACCAGCTGCACGGATCCCTCCAACCTTATTCCTGACCTTAAAATCTCCTCAAGTGTTGCTCAGCAGGAAACTGTGACTGTGAACGTTAATACATTCAAGCATAAACTTAGAGACAATAAGACTAGCATTTCTGTAGTCAACTGTTGTTCGGCTACGGCTCTCATACCGGAGGAGAGAAGCAATAAGAACACTCTCACCCAGACCACACCAGTTTGATTCAACAGCAAACCCATAATAAAGGACCTCACTTGTAAATGACAATAGATGTACTCTTCTGATTGCTTATGATCTGGAATATCTGTTTGTATTGTATTATGTATTCATGCCTTAAATGTGTGAAGACATAAAGATGTTTGGGAGAGGCTGTTTTCTCCCATCCAGTTTTAAAAGTAGTTTCTTTTGTTTTGAGATGCTCGGCAAATGACTAATTCTCCCAAGTGCAAGGCTAATCTTCATTGGACACTTCTGAGGTTCTGAACTCAGATTTACTGCCATATTTGGATCATTTCCTCTATCTTTGTTGTGTTCAAGATAAATCCTTGTGTTAAGAAATGGAACTGGATCTTGGTGGATCTAGACAGTAATGAGTTGCTGATGACTGAAACTGCAGACGCGCAGAGGGGCAGAAAAGAGGATGAGATGTGGGCAGTGGGACTTGATATTCTGAGGGAAAGAGTCATTAGCAGTGTTATATCTAATTGAAATCTAAGCAGGCCTCTTGGTAGACTTTATGGATTAGATGTAGGGCTTTTGGACAATGACATCTGATAATCACAAAACAGTTGAAATGTTATGTATTTTTATTATTTTATGTCTTTTTAGTAAAATATCTCTGCCTTTTTTATATTTTTGACTCAAAATTTCAATTATGTGTCTTGTTAATTGTGTGTCTGTAAATGATATTCTGTTGCAGAAAAGTAAATTGCTTTCATGGGTAAATGTGCATGTATGTGTAATTTGCATTTTCAGTTCTCCATGTAGATTTAAAAAAAAAAAAGAAATAATAATAATCAACCCTATGGTATGTTACTGGACCAATGCAGAGGGAAGGAGATTACTGGACTAGTGGAGTAACAATGTTTTCTTAGTCTTATGTAAAATGTAAAACAAAATCATGTATAAATAATAAAAATAATATAGTGATTATAAGTTATAAAAACATTAGAACATTTCTTAGCTCCTTAAATGAAACTTTTTTAGAGAGGTTGGCAATGTTTCACCTGATATTGTTATGTGTGGTATCAAGGTCCAGTAATACATCTTGGCAATAAAGTTTTACGTTTGGGACAACAATAAAATTGAATGGCAGGATTTGACTTCCTCCATACTACGGTGTTTCCTCACACTAGAGTGTTTGTGCATTTGCTGATCATTTTATAAGCAGTACAACTACCCATTGATTTGCTGTTGACTTTTACAAATCCAACTAGCATGATGTCAGTGCATGTTTTTGAAAAGGAAAGTGAGGTAATAGAGCCCTGAAGTTGGAAGCCACCAGGACCTCATTTGGAAATACCCCTCAGTCACCATGACAGCAGCTGGGCTTTGACCGTAGACACAGGAAGGAAAAGAGACATCATTTAAGGCACGCCTGTGCTGTAAAAATGCATTTTCCAGAAAAAATATTATAAATACACCCAGGCATACAGTGAGTGCAGGGTGTTACTGAATCTGTACAAGAACACAAAAGTCTGTATCAGAAACTTGATAGGGTCAATGAACTGTCAGCTCCAGTCTGATTTTATATAATCATAATACAAATGTATTGTTTGTATGCTATAGACATAGTGATCAGAAAATGTTTGGTTTAAAACATGAACTTGGTTTTCCTTTTGTGTGTCCAGGCTTTAGGCCAAGATAAAGTCGGCTGTGAAAACATGATGCCGGGTAATGCCCGGACCATCTGTCAATAAGCATCTCTCGAGTGGGTCGAATGCAGAGGAGAAATGACTAAAAAGACAGAGCAGCTACAATGAGTTTTGATTTTGCAGGGTTAAAGATGCATATTAAGTACAATACAGTGCCATAGTGATGTGCCAGTAGTGCAAATATACAGTATTTGTCTTTCTCTTAAAGGGATATGAGTGAATATAAATCAAGGCATGATTCGTCTAGAACTGAAAGTGCTCTTGTAAATAAGCATGTTGTGTATGAGAGGTGTTACACCTAAGCCTTCTCAAAAAAATACAGCTGACTGAGATCCTTTATGTTCTGGGTGTTAACAGACCAGTCTGACCTGCTGTCCATGTGCACTCCGAAGAAACTGTGGGACTATGCCATGTCAACATCCTCCCAGGATGGAAACCAGGGTGAAAGGTTCCTCTTCCTAATGATTTCCAACATCTTTGTTTTTCTTTTTCTTTTTTCCACATTGCATCACTAATCATTTCTCTGCACTCACCCTTCTCTCACAAGGTCTCACATTTCCAAAAATCACATATCCATCATTTGAGTACTCCCATAAGTGACTATACAATGTTGTATTTAAAATCTGTTGTGTAAAAAGAGTAAACAGGAAGGGAGCCATGATGTCCCTCTAGGGGATGGGGTCGAGATAACTGCTCACATGATCTGAAAAGGTCAGGCAGTCAGAGAGGTGTGAAAATGAGGTCAGTTTTTATTTTATGTTGGCAAAAGGCGTTTAAGCGTCTGGTTTTCAATTACTGATAAATTAGACAGTGGATAAACATTAAATGAACGACTGCAAGTTGAAAGTGGGACAACACTCCCCCATATTTGCTGAGTATCTGACACAGCACCCGATTAGTTTGTTTTTAACTGGACTTGTTTTCATCTTTTCTTTTTAAACGATGTTGTCAAATACTGTAACAGTAGTGGTCATTGGTTATAATACTAATAGGCAACACATCTGTTTTGACACTGTTGTACTTGTATTATTGCATTTAATTGTGTACTATATGATGTCACACTCACAACGCAATATGATAGGCCCATTCGAATATGATTTGCGATTAGGTAATATAAAATATTATAGTATTACCTCAATTGTAGTTGTAGTATTATCAAAGAACATACAGTATATAAGCTTCTGCGGTTTAGTGGAAACTAAGAGCGCATTAAAATCAATGAAAAAGCTTTTATACAATTTCGCATGTTCACATAATGACCAGTAGATGGAGCTGCGAGATTATGTGTAAATACAAATGTGCGCGAACCCAAAATGTCTTTCAGTATACATATTATTTTACACACTACTGTATTTTGTCGAGCTTCTTTTTAAATACAGTGGCAAAGTTAGTTCAGCGGTTTCCCTTTATCTCTCTCAAGCCTCAGGGTGAGGCCTTGTTGTCATCACCTGAGATTGAAATTTAAGATGTTACTGCAGTCAGCTCTTTCCCGTTATGACCCATAATTCCCATTGACGTATGATGCCTGTTTCAGGATATGTTCTTCCTAAAATACATGTTAAAGGAATAGGGTATTGTGGCTAGCATACCCTCTCAGTGTGCATGCATGGGGCATGCGCACAGTGAATAAGAAAAAAATATATATATTTTTTTGATTAAGCATTTACATTAATTTTACAGTATAATTGGAATTTACTGCAATTTGCTGTATTTTATGACATTTAAACACATAAACTGCAGAAATAAAGTAGATATTAGGCTACACCATGGTTTGGCGGCTCTTAACGTGAAATAGTAGGTGATGTATTTTACATGAGAAGTTCATGGCACTAAAATTATATGCTTTTGAGAGATTAATTCCTACAGTTGGAAAAAGGCAGGCAGATCTAAGGACTGAGTGCCTGAATACAGGATGTTTTCTGTGGAGCCTTCCTTCCTTAATGTAGCTATTAATAATTCACATTTCATGAAACATATCAAGAGGGATAGGCCTACTACGAAAGAAAGCAGGAGACAGAAAATTAGAGCGAACAGAACGAAAGGAAATGGCTTTGAAGAAAAAAAAATTAATCTCTTGGAATTTGTTATAGATTTGAAGAGAACTGCATAGTCTGTACATCAATGTAACATCTCAGTCTTAGGCCAAATGCAAAAAAAAAAAAATCACTGCAAGGTAATTAGAATGTTATCCCACTAAGATAAAGAATGGTCTTATTTTGTGAAAGTCCAAGATATTTCACAGAAACAAGATATTGTTTCACACGATATGGCTTCACAATCTGTCTCACACATTCTGTGCAAAATATAGTTTTGTAAATTGTGATGATGAGTGATGTGTCAAGTGGAATTTATGAACACATGCTCGCAGACTGAGGCAGGACAGTTGCTATTTGCACATACAGTTGGTCAGTCAGTCTGTCTCAGCCAGATGCCCAGCCCTTCACAACAGGGGCGGGCACCAGTAGGATGATTGTTAGTTATTGGCTGAGGACAGCTGCTGGCTGCTTAATTATTCATTGAGAGAAGGGCCAATTAGGAACTGAGTTAATTATTCAGGATGTTTTACGGTGGAAGGAGAGGGCAGACATACCAGATGACCATGAATTTGTCTTGCTTTTAGCCTTTTCATGAAAGACACCAAGAATGTCATATGCATTTTTCACTCAAAAGTGTAAATGAGGAAGGATGCTGAACTATTGCACTTGCTCAACATGTAATAAGAAATATAGTCAGCATTTTTATTTTTTAAAGAGCACACAAATGGGTCAACACAGAGATAGTTTTCAGCGACCCACATTTTAACCATCAGACCACAGAAACCAACAGTTTTCAATATTTAATGCTGAAATGACAAATTATCACTTATTACTCATTTAAATTACTTTTCACGGTGTCCTTAGAATGTTTTGTGTCTGTGAAAAACATACATTTTTAAATAAATAAATTTTCAGTATCTGTTGAAATATTTTATTGACTAATTTTAGTATCATACTCTTAAAACCATGGCAACTTCAGAGGAACTTTTGTGCTTCTCTTGTAATCTCGCTTGAGTTTGTTTACAGTTTCTTAAAGGGGTCATCGGATGCAAAATTCACTTTTCAAGTTGTTTGAACATAAATGTAACATCCGATGACCCCTTTAAAAGAGCAGAATTATGTGCAAATTGTGCATCATAATTTGGTGACTGTATGTGAAAAGCTTGACTTCAATTTAATATGTGACCCTGAACCACAAAACCAGTCTTAAGTTGCACAGGGATATTTGTAGCAATAGCCAAAAATACATTGTATGGGTCAAAATTATAGATT
>NW_015624837.1:593164-593499 GCF_001515625.1 Sinocyclocheilus rhinocerous
TATGCATTGCTAAGGACTTCATTTGGACAACTTTAAAGGCGATTTTCTCAATATTTAGATTGTTTTTTGGCACCCTCAGATTCCCGATATTTAAATAGTTGTATCTCAGCCAAATATTGTCCTATCCTAACAAACCATACATCAATGGAAAGCTTATTTATTCAGCTTTCAGATTATACAAATGTGACACTTAAAGGGGTGGTTGACTGGTTTTTTTATAGGCTTGATTGTGTTTATGGGGTGCAGTCTAACGTGTTAATGCTTCGTTTGTTAAAAAACAAACATTTTCACATAATTCACCTTTATTCCACACCTCTCTGTCCCTTCTCTGAACA
>NW_015624837.1:594875-598186 GCF_001515625.1 Sinocyclocheilus rhinocerous
CACGATGGGCTCTGATTGATTAGCTGGCCCAGTGTGTTGTGATTGGCTAAACCTCCTCTAGAGCGCGTCTAAACGTCCCGCCCCTCAACATAGCGGCATGTGCTCCGGTTGTATTGTAAACGATGACGTCATCAATATTGCTTATCAATTTGAGCCCGATTGAGACGCAGAGGATATGGTCTAATTTACAAATGAAATCTGGCCAAATGGGACAAATGGGAAAATCAAGCAAAATAAGAGTGTTACATCTAAAAAAAAGGCACACAATAGATTGTGTAATGAGTCCTGAAATTGACATTCATTAAAATAACAAAAAAAATTATCATAATGCAAAACACAACCATTATAAAATCTTATAAAAACACAGAAAAAAACAATAATTTATAGAAATTATTATACATAATAAACTTGCCAAACAATACTGTCATCACTAAAAGACATGCAGTTTAACATTGACACATTAAATTTACAAAACAAAACACTGCTTTTGTATTACAGTAAATTATGTGAGAACAAAAAAGTGATGCTGTATGTTGTTTGAAACAGTCGGTCTCAGACATTACCCAACACACCATCCACCGACCATTTGAAGCTTAAAAGGCAATCACTTGCCACACTCTGAGAAAAAACGTACAAAAATTGTACCTTTAATGGTACAACGGCTTGTCACTGAGGCAGTACCCTAAATGCGGCACCTTGGCAACTTATTTACCCCTAAAGGGTTCATAATAGTACCATAAGTGTACATATTACTACATTAAGAGTACATATTACTGTGGCACTGCACACTTTAGGGGCTTCTTTACCCCTGAAGGGTGCATATTAGTGCCTTAGAATAGTACAAAGGTGTCCCTTTGAGAGTTCTGCCCCAGTGACAAGCCGTTGTACCCTTAAAGGTACAACTTTTGCACATTTTTCTGACAGTGCGAAACAGCAAGCTCTAATCTGATTGGCTGGTTTGATACACTTTATGGGACTGCAGTTGAACATTTTCACCAGTCCACTTGGAAACAGAAATCATGTTTACGAGGTACTGAGCTTCTACAATAAACCAGTCACTGGATTTGCCATAATTTGCCCAGCACCAAATCTGTGATCAGTTTTGAGGCACTTAGTAGCAGTAATTAGAATGTTATCCCACATTATGTCTGTAAATTTATTGGTATTTATACCTTTTGGATGGACAGAAATTCTGAGAATTTTACACATTTCCTGATAATATTTTGTTTTGTGAACTTCATTTATGTACAGTATCAGATATTTTGGTATGATTAATAAAGGCCATGAAGTGAGCCACTTTAAAAAGTGGGTCAGATGGCCTCTTCCTGTCTGTCGAGTTTGATCTGGAGAATATGCTCTATGAGTCCAAGATAATCAGAAGCTGCAGCTCAGACTGGGGCGTTACAGAAACATTCTGTGACGGAAGCAGAATACGAATGTAGGACGTGTGAAATACACAGAGACAATCTTATTGTGAGATCTTTTCAGTCAAAAAAACACAATAATAACTGGAAATTCACTTTTGTTTTTTTTGCCAGATCTGTCCAACTTCAAGGTGTTATTGTATTGATGTAACAGCCTTGATTTTTCCCTTTCTTCAAGTTATGGCACATCAAGCAAAAAATGTCTAATTTTAGCATGCAGTGGGACAAGTTGTCCTCATTTGATCGCCCTTTGTTGGGACGGGGTCTGAATTGCTTTTGGAGCTGTGCATGTTGTGCTGGCTGCTGTGACTCAAGTTGACTTTGTTGCACAGCGATGCCATGCCTCTTCTGATCTCCTGACGGATATTGTTGCTGGACAGCACGTAGAGAATGGGGTTGAAGGCGCTGTTGAAAGTCGACAGTCCTAAGGATATTTTGTAGGGCGTGTAGATGTGCTGTTCAAAGTGACACTCCTCTTGCAGCTTGGGGAAGTGGAAGGTGATGGCACGCAAGAGTAAGATAATGTGGTACGGAGCGAAACAGATCAAAAACAACGCCACCACCGCCACAGCCAGGTAGCGCACCTTCTCTTTCTGATGAGGCTGGAGGCCCGTACTGGCCTGAACGTTGGCAAGAATGGCTCTATTGGTGAAGATCAGGATGGCAAGGGGGATACAAAAGCCGATGCAAACACGAGCATAGCTGAATCCTGTAATCACTGCTGAGCTCTGGCTGGGCTCAAAGCAACGGCGATTTCCTTGAGCAGCATTACCTTCAGGCATCATGAAGACAGGCGCGTGACTCAAGCCCACCACCATGTAGATCGAAAATGCCACAAGAGCGGCGATCTTTTTCTGGCGAAGACCGCGAGATTCGATGGCGTAAACCACCGCCACATAACGGTCGATGGACACGCAGCACAGCAGGAAGATGCTGATGTACATGTTGTTGAAGAACACAAAGCCAGTCACTTTGCAGGCCATGGAGCTCCAGGGCCACTCGTGGTTTCTACTGACGTACACAGTCCACAAAGGCAGCGTGAAGAGGTAGGTGAGGTCGCACACGGACAGGCTGAGCAGGTAGATGCCGAGGACGTTCTTACGACACACCTGGTTGAGGGTGAGGTAGACCGTGGCCAGGTTGGCTGGCAGGCCGATGATAAAAACCACAATGTAGAGCACCATCAGTGGAACGCGGTCATCTTCAAAGGATATTTCACACTGCACCTTCACACTCTGGTTCACGGTCGTCAAGATGCTCTGTGCCACAGTGGATTCCTGCATCATATCTGGGGGGAAAATAAAGAGAGAAATGAGAATGAGGGGTGAAACACAATTGTGATATTGGAAGAAAAAAAAAACATTCAATTTTTGGCCATGTTTTAATAATTTCTTCCCTAATTTTAGTTTAATCGTGGCCACCTTGTACTATTTTGTTCCCTCATTTATTTAAATAGCATGCCACATTGTAGTAGGTCATTCTCTTAATTGTAATTGAGTTAAATCTTTGCCATGAGGCAATTAATTAATAAGTCATGTGAATGCATTTTTAGTTTATGTAAAAAAAAAAAGAGAAGCTAAACAAAAAAACACAGTATAGGTAGTTAAAACTGTAGAAAATGTACACATTTAAAAATAAAGTTTTTTTTGTTTTTTTCTCCAGGATGTGTAAGGCTCTGTAGAATTTAAATTAAAAAGTTTAAAATTGTACACATTTTAAAATATTTAAAAAAGAAACAAAAAAATACAGTATAGAAAATGTGCACATTTCGAAATAAAAAAAATAAAAGGCATGTGAATAAATGTTTTGTTTGTGTACACACATTATCTTGTTTTTTTTCCCCAGCATGTGTAGGGCTCTGTAGAATTAAAATGGAAAAAAAAAAAA